>NW_004443990.1:15806497-15870613 GCF_000243295.1 Trichechus manatus latirostris | reverse complement strand
ATTAGGGCTCCTAGCATTGTCCCTATTGTTTCTTCCATGATCTTTATCGTTTTAGATTTTCTATTTAGGTCTTTGATCCATTTTGAGTTAGTTTTTGTGCATGGTGTGAGATATGGGTCTTGTTTCATTTTTTTGCAGATGGAAATCCAGTTATGCCAGCACAATTTGTTAAAGGGACTGTCTTTTCCCCCAATTAACAGACTTTGGGCCTTCGTCAAATATCAGCTGCTCATAGGTGGATGAATTTACATCTGGATTCTCAGTTAGTATCAACACTTTTAAAGTCCTGTGTTCTTATGTTTTAGGTCACTTGTCAGTTTGAACTGTTAGTGTTGGTGGTGATGCTTTTTAATTTTAATAAAATATCCATCTATTTTCATCCCAAAGAGTTGTCTCTTTTTAAATCGTGATCTCATTTTTCTTGCAAATTTATAAGTGTTTTTGTTACAGGCCAAGGATTCCGTTCCTAGCCCTTAGATTACTGTTCCCAATTGGTGACAGATTGGAAACTGAATTAAATTTTTCAGTAATCTAACACCGCAGTTTTGGAAGGATATTTATTTTTTTTCCTTTTTTTTGGGAAGGATATTTTTAGATGTTCAAAATAAAATATTCCGTGACACCAAGAAAATCCAAGGAAGGGAGAGAGGGAGGGAAAAGGAAGAATACTCTTAAACCAGGGCTTCCAATGGGTTCATTCTGGTTCGAATCCCTGCTGAGAATTTGCAGTTCCACCCCCAGATATACTGAATCAGAATCTACATTTTAACAAGATCCCCGGGTGATTCTTAGTATGATAAATTTTGAGAACCACTGCTGTCCTAGTGGTTCTCAGAATTGGTCGCTAACCAGCAGCATTACCATTGCCTGGGAACTTACTAGAAAAGCACATTCTCAGCAGTGGTTGGAACTGGAATGAACTGATTTGAAGCCCTGCCTTAAACTGACCAAATTTAACTGCTTGTGCAAATGTAATTGTCTCTACATTGTTTTCCTACTTGATCTTTCGGACTTAGTGAATTCTTTGATTAGACCTCCACTCAGAAATGACTCAGAAAACTAAGGTGTTCAACTATAGTTTTATGTGTTACTACACTGAAGGACTCATTTGATAAAAGATTTTAACTCAGTAGCAACTAGCAATAGGTGGTGGTAGAAAATTGTCTGATAGTATTTGTGCTTGATTCTTCTTGCTGAATTATATAACTTTAAAAAACAAAGATATCATATTAAAAAAGCTAATTTCCATTAGCTTTTGATTTCTTCTTTTTAAAAGAATGGCTTCGCTTGGTAATTATTTTCAGCAAATATCAAATAGCTGTTTAGCAGGCATGTGAGTTATAGCTATAGGTAAGTAACTTCTTTATGCCCTAATCATGTTTTCTCAAACTTGATTTTATGGTATTCTCTTGGCTTTAATAAGTGTCATATCTGCAGTTGTAGTTAGATGGAAATGGAATTAATTTAACCTATTTTTGCTCAGTCTTTTAAATTGAGGTTAAAATCACCAATTGGATCATGGTAGGCAAGGATTTAGTCAGATTATGAGACAGATTTTGGCAATTTCTTCTGTCGTTTTTGTCATTGATCCCGGGAATTTCTAGTAAAAACTAAAAAAGGGAAATGGAACACAGTAAAAGCAAGTAGTAAATTGATTTTATTTTACTTTGGTGCTAAAACTGAAACCCTGTTTAACAACATGGAGGTGAAGGTTGACAATAATATCAGTGCTTGCCCAAATTTATATAATCAAATGTACCATGTAGTGTGGTATTTGTTGGTGAGTGTGTCTTTCTGAGCAACTGGAGAATGCAGGTGGATGTAATTTATGATCATTTAAAAGTAAAAGTGGAAAAGCATTCTCAGTGTTACTTAACAATTTACAATAAAAATCAGTATAGCTATTCTGCGTGCTTTACTACCTGTAGATAGTAATGGGGGGTACGCAAAAAGAAAACTGTAAAGTTTCTAGATTAGGGCAGGTTTTTAAATGTACAGTACCTGTTCTTATGCATATGTCACCTATTGTTGATAGTTTAGGCCCAGGGAAGGTCACTGCCAACTTACTGCAGCCTGAATTGTAGTTACCAACAAAGAGCCTGTTTTGTTTTGTTTTCCTTTTTAGAGGTGGGTGGCAAGAAAAAAAAAGAGAGAAGAGATTTGCAGTTCCCTGCAAATGAACAGTGGGGTTGCCATGAATTGGAATCCGACGGCAACTGGTTGGTTATAAATGTTAGCTGCAAGGTTTTCCAGAGTTCTCTGTTAGAATAGAAAATCGTTATGTTATTTTTTTGTCATCTTGTTTTTTGAATCAGATCATCTATGTATTTTAATGTTCTAATTTTGAAATTAATTTGGGAAAGAAGAGAATGAAAGCATTAAGGCGATGTCATCAGGGTTTTACAAAGGGAAATAAATTCAGTTATAACTATAAAACAAAAAGTACTCTTTGTAGTTGTACACCTTGAAGATTTCTAGATACCAGATTATCACCATCTTGAAAGAAGAGCACATTTAAGTCTTATTGTTTTAGAAATTAGTACAATTTTAGAAGCAGCTCTGTTACTGTCTAAAGGTTCAGTTTTTAAAGTCTCTGTATACTTTTTATGTGTGTGTATTATACGTATTCCAGTGAAGTTCTAGTATTACTGGTATCTTTGTGACCCTTGGGTACGTTACCTCATTGGACCTCAGTTGTGTCAACTCTGAGATTCCTATTAACATGAAAATTCTTTTTTTTTTTTTTATTGTACTTTAGATGAAGGTTTACAGAACAAATAGTTTCTCATTAAACAGTCAGTACACATATTGTTTTATGACATTGGTTAATAACCCCACGACATGTCAACACTCCTTCTCAACCTTGGAGGACCTTTTTTTTTTTGGTGGAAATATACATAGCCAAAGATACACCATTTCAAAAATTTCTACATGTACAATTCAGTGACATCACTTACGTTCTTCCAGTTGTGCTGCTATTCTCACTATCCTTTTCCAAATTATTCCATCACCATTATTTTCAACTCACTGTCCCCTAGGCTTCCCATCAAACCTTTTGAGTTGCTGTCGTCAGTTTGATCTCACATAGATAATTTTTTTTTTGTATTTTAGATGAAGGTTTACAGAACAAATAGTTTCTCATTAAGCAGTTAGTACACGTATTGCCCTGTAACAATGGTTAACAACCCCATGATATGTCAACACTGTCCTTTCTCAACCTTGGGTTCCCTATCACAAGCTTTCCTGTCCCCTCCTGCCTTCTGGTCCTTGTCCCTCAACTGCTATGCCTCATTAGTCCCTTTTTGTTTTATGGGGCTGTCCAATCCCCAGCTGACCGGTGAACCTCGGGAGTGATTTCACCACTGGGCTAAAAGGGTGCCCAGGGGCCATACTCTTGGGGTTTCTCCAGTCTCTGTCAGGCCAGTAAATCTGCTCTTTTTTTGTGTGTTAGAATTTTGTTCTACATCCTTATCCAGCTCTGTCCGGGACTTCTGTTGTGATACCAGTCAGAGCAGTCAGTGGTGGTAGCCAGGCACCATCTAGCTGTACTGGACTCAGCCTGGTGGAGGCCTTGGTAGCTGTGGTCCATTAGTCCTTTAGACTAATCTTTTCCTTGTATCCTGTTCTTTTCATTCTCCCTTGCTCCCGAAGGGGTGAGACCAGTGGAGTATCTTAGATGGCTGCTCACAGGCTTTTAAGACCCCAGACGCTACTCACCAAGGTAGAATGTAGAACATTGTCTTTATAAACTGTGTTATGCCAGTTGAGCTAGATGTTCCCTGAGACCATGGTCCCTATAGCCCTCCACCCAGCAATTCAGTCCCTCAGGGAGTTTGGATGTGTCTGTGGGGCTTCCATGAGTAACATGGAAATTCTGTGATTCTATGTAAATAAACTTGCCAACTTTATGTAGGGTAGGGATTAAAAAACCAAAAAAATCAAACCCGTTGCCATTTAGTTGATTCCGACTCAGAGCGACCCTATAGGACAGAGTAGAACTGCTCCATAGGGTTTCCAAGGTTGTGATCTTTACAGAAGCAGATTGCCACATATCTTTCTCCTGCAGAGTAGCTGGTGGGTTCCAAGTGCTGACCTCAACCAGTGCACCACCAGGTCTCCATGTATGTATATGAACACAGACAAGTAGGGGTGCATTCGTTTACATACATATTTAAGAGCTTTGAAGTCTGAGTTTGAACCCTGGCTTTGCTACTTACCACCTATGTGACCTTGGACAAATTATTTAATCTCCAGGCTTCAAATTTTGAATCTCTAAATTGGGTATAAGACCTACTGCACTGGACTGTGAGGATTAAATTCTGTAATGTTCGTATACCAAAACAAACTGGTTGCAGTTGAATCGATTCCGACTCATAGTGAGCCTATAAGACAGAGTAGAACTGCCCCATAGTGTTTCCAAGGAGCAGCTGGTGGATTCAAACTGCCAGCTTTTTTGTTAACAGCCAAGCTCTTAACCACTGCACTACCAGGGCTCCCTATAATGTTTGTATAGCATTTAGCAAATTGTCTACCATACAGTAAGGGCTCAGTAAATGACACCTTTATTATATTACTTCACTGAGTCTACCATAAAATAAGGGCTCAATAAAAGATGCCTATTATTACTTTGTAGACTAGAAGTGTTTGTAAACAGACTTTGTAAATCAGTATTTTAAATGCTTTAGAGGATCTTACAATGTAAAGGGAAAATCCTATTATAAAGGGAAGACTGAAACATCTTTTTATTCATCTGATTCAGTTTTATGTATTAGGTTTAGTAAACCAGGATACCTATGAATTTTAATCAATCTGGTTGTGTAGTAGTAATTTAGCAGTGTTTCAATCTGGAGTTTTACTCCAGCCATTATTGTACTTATTGTTTGGCAAATGTGGGTAAATGTCTCCTAAGATGAGCATCTGGCACCAAATTGTAAGTTGACCTTTAAAATGCTGGATCATTCAGTTTTTACCCCAGAAACTGGTCATTCTTCCTCTGATTTGTAGAAAATAAAGCTATGACTTGATTGAACACTGACAAGTAGGGTACATTTATTTTGGGAAAGAAAAAGCACTGTTTTACTAATAACCTCCCACCCTTGTCCTTAGGAGTTTTGTAAACAAACTCACACTGAAAAAAAAATATATCACATAGTAACTCATTTTTACACCCACTTGTAGAAGAGAGGAGCCCTGGTGGCACAGTGGTTAAGAGCTATGGTGTGCTATGGCTGCTAACCAAAATGTTGGCAGTTCGAATCCACCAGCCACTCCTTGGAAACCCTATGGGGCAGTTCTACTCTGTCGTATAGGGTCGCTATGAGTCAGAATCAACTCAACAGCAATGGGTTTTGTAAAAGAGAAACCTGATGTATTTTGGAATTCTCCTTTGATAGGTTAAAATATTTATTTAATGGTATAACTTTCCTAACATACTATCATGAATGATAACCTCAGGAAGATAAGACACTTCGTTAATATTCAGTATTCTCAGCCATAGCTGACTGAGAAACTTCCTAAATCTAGATGTAATTTTGTTAAGTACAACAACAAAAAAACCTAACTGAGGTCAACACCTTCCTTAAAAAGGAATAATTGTATTCAGATTATATGTCTCAAATTGTAGGACCTAAGTGACATAAATTTCATCTAAGCTCATCAGTCCTTTGGTCCAGACAGAAATGTTTGGTCTAAATATAGGAATGAAGATGTCAGGAGACCCAGTCTTGGCAGAACTGTGAACTCACACTGAGCCTTGGGGGAAGCCTCTTAACTTTTCTTTGTTTTTAAAGCTCTGAAATACGATCTCCAATATCTGTTCCCTTATCTTAATACAAACTGGGTAAATGTTAAATCTTAGGTTAAACTGTTATGCTCTAATAGTGTTCCCTGAATTAAAGGGACGTTATAAAGGAGAAGGGAATGAAACTAAACTTCATTTATTGCAACTGAAGCCTCTACTGGAGATAAATGGTTAACAACCTGGATGGCCAGAAAGTTTTTGCATAATACCAATTCCTTGAAACCACCCTATTGACTGAATGAGAGTCAATCTGGACGTGCATGTTTCCTAGAAGTTTCCGAAGAGATAGTGGTATAAATTTCTGTTAAAGGAACACAGGATACCAAACCAACCATGTGTATCAGAGTAGAACTGTGCTCCATAGAATTTTCAGTGGCTCATTTTTTGAAAGGAGGTTGCCAGGCCTTTCTTCCAAGAAGCCTCTGGGTGGACTTGAACCTCTAACTTTTCAGTTAGTAGCTGAATGCAACCCTTTGCACCACCTAGGGATTCCTAAGGAATACAAAAGTAACTTATGTTTGTAATCTGAACTCCAAGGGGAAGTAGATTTATATATCATGAATTTGACATCTTATACAATCAATACACTTTAGGTTTCTGTTCTATCCTAGATATTTGAGCTCTATAAAGAAAAGGTGTTGCATCTAATATGCAGCATGTAAAATGTAGTTACTTTACAACTTGATACATTTAACATTATCAAATGCATGTACCACACTGCACTACCTCTCAAGCTGTATCTGAACTCGTCTAGAGCTCAGAAATACCAGTGTAGAAAACCAAGACATACTATTAGTGAGAGTTCAGTTGTGTTCAACATATAGTTAGCGCCTGCTGTGTGCCATATATTGATAGGTGTTAGAGGTACGAAGCTGTTCCAAGACATTGTCTCTGCCTCAGGGAGTTGCAATCTAGTTAGGAGGAAAGGTATGTGAGAAAATAATTTGGTGGGTTCTGGTAAATGCCCTGATAGATGTACGAGAGAGTAATAACCAATTTCCTGAAAAGCATGCACATTTCTGAGATCCTCATACTGCTTGTGTAAGATATATTACACTGTATTTTGTGCTTTTAAAAGAAAAAAACAAAACAAAATGTTGACCCTGCTCTTTAAAAATATTAGGACTTTATTACCAGGTATAAGCATTTATTTAAAAAAATACAAGTATGAATGACTTAATAGCCTTCTCTGTGACATTCTCTCTATGGATACAAGGGAAGACCAAGGAAAAGATAGACAAGTATTTACTAATTTGTTTTCACTAGTAAATCCTTTGGTTTTGCTGATACTTCTTTAGGGAAACAAATCAGTAGCACTACTGTTGATTGAGCTAATCAGAATAGCTGCTGCACTCTAAAGACTAGCATTCTCCTGAGATTGAAGCAGAGATTAAATAGGGCTAGAAAAAGAGTCCCTAAGTAACAGGAAATAACTTTCACCAACAGTTCTAGAATTCATTGTATAGTATGTAGTTACACACATAGTGTTCCGTTTGTTTTTAAGGCAAAGAATACGACTTATTACGGGGATTTATGAATGCTCTGCATAATACTGAACTTCATGTGTATGTAAGGTATCCTGCTGACCCTCTTCAGTAAGTCAGATGCTTTGAACTATCTCAAGTAACATCTTTAATATAGTCCTTTACAAACTAAAGAGCATGCTAACATTTATGATTTTATTTGAACTTAATAAAAGAAACGTGTATGTAAGGTAGAACATATTTCTCTGCTATTTTATAGATAAGAAATCAGAAGCTCCAAAAAGCTGATATTTTTCCGACATTAAATAGCTAAGTATAAGAGCCAGAATTTTAACCCAGTTGACTTGAAACCTGTTGTACTTGCCTCTAAGGCGTGCTGACTGAGAATGGGTTGTTTTGAGCTATTCATCCTTGCTTACCCATCCTTCCTTGTGACCCATAGCAGGGATTTATAAGATGTTTGGTTAAGATTGATTAACACCTTGTCTGCATGAACCACTGCCTCCTCCACCTTGAGACCAGAAGAACTAGATGGTGCCTAGCTACTGAACATCCTGATCAGGAATACAATAGATAAAACCTTATAAAAAAGGAGAAGAACATGGAACAGAACTTCAAATTCTTAATCCAGATTTACTGGGCGGGCCTGTTGAAGCTTGGAGGAGTCCCCAAGACTATGGCCCTGAGTTGCTCTTCAAACCTGGAATTGAAACTATCCCCTGAAGTTACCTTTAAACTAAATAACAGTTTAGACCAAAGGGTAAAGATTGTCACCCTTGAGTTGCTTTAAAAAAAAAAAAAAAAAATTACGTAAGACCAAAGGGTCAACAGCGATTTAAAGCACAGATGAGAAGATTGGGGTCCAGGTAGTTTAAGTAAATGGAAGTGAAAGAATTAGAACAGAAATAACAAGAATATTGACAAAGTGTGAAGAATATAACCAGTGTCACTGATCATTATGTCTAGAAACTGGAATGGGAGCAGATTTTGCTGGATATAATTTCACCGAAATAAAATTAAAAAAAAAAAAAGATTAACACTAGAGTTTGTGGCCGTGGAACTGAGCATAGTTAACTGAATAGTATGGGGATTGAACCTGTATTTTGGCTTATTAAGATGATTTACTAGGCAACTTAAGTAACTTTTCTAAATAGTCGTGAACACATACCCTGTGTAAACCACAACAAGTAGTAAATTTCTTTCAGACACTTGTGCGGTAAATCACAGTTGGACCGAAAGCTGTTAGTGTATCATCCGTATATCGAATAAAACTGATCTCATTATCTTCTTTGGTGTAATTCTTCCTCATGAAGATCAGGAGTGAGATATTAGAACAGTTTACAGTATTAAGTATTCATAGAGCTTTGAGTATAGCTTTCTAAGGCTTCATCCTTTTTGCAGTTTTGCAAGTTTTGTTCTTAGGTTTGGTTTATAAAGTCTGGGCAGTATTTTACTTAATTTAAGATAATATATTATTAAAGATAAAAAAGCAAGTATATTACTCTTGAGTTAAAATAATAAAAATTTAGGATGTAGTATTTTTATAAATAAGGAGGCCTGGTGGTGCAGTGGTGGAAGTTTAGGCTTGATTTGGAACCTTTTTTTAAATGTAGACATTTAACAGCTGTAAATTTTCTGCTGAACACTGCTTTTACTACATCCCATAAGTTTCGGTATGTTAAATTTTTTTTTCTTTTCCATTCATCCCAAAGTACTTTCTTATTTCCCTTGTGAGTTCTTCTTTGACCCATTGATTATATTTAGAGTCTGTTGTTTAATTTCCACATATTGGTGAATTTTCCAATTTTTCTGTTATTTCTCATTTCATTCCAGTGTGGTTAAAGAAGGTACTTTGTATAATTTCAGTCTTTTTAAATTGATTGAGACTTGTTTTATGGCCTAACATATGGCCTATCCTGGAGAATGTTGCACGTGCTCCTGAGAAGAATGTATACTCTGCTATTTTGGGATGGAGCGTTCTGTAGATGTCTGTTTTGACCAGTTGGTTTATAGCGTTGTTCAAGTCTTCTGTTTCCTTGCTGATCTGTTTGTTGTGTCCATTATTGAAAGTGGGATATTGAGGTCTTCAACTATTATTGTTGAATTGTGAATTGTCTATTTTCCCTTCATTGCTTCAGTTTTTGCTTAGTTTCTTTTGGGTCTCTGTTGTTAGCCCTGATGGCGCAGTGGTTAAAGCACGTGGCTACTACCAAAAGGTTAGTGGTTCAAACCCACAGCTGCTCCGTGAGACAAAGATGTGGCAGTCTGCTTCCATAAAGATTTATAGCCTTGGAAACCCTATGGGGCAGTTCTACTTTGTCCTGTAGGGTTGCTGTGAGTCTGAGTCAACTTGACAGCAGTGGGTTTGGTTTGGGTTTTTTTGTTGTTAGGTTTGTATATGTTTATAAGTATTATATCTGCTTAATGGATTGACCCTATTATTTTTATATAGTGTCCTTCTTTTGCCTCTAGTAAGTTTTTTGTCTTAAAACCTATTTTGTCTGATATTAGTATAGCTACTCGAGCTCTCTTTTAGTTAGTGTTTGCACGGAATCTTTTTTTATCCTTTTACTTTCAGCCTATTTGTCTTTGAATCTGAAGTGACTTTCTTGTAGACAGCATATACTTGAATCATATTTTTTAATCTGGTCAGCTAATCTCACCTTTTAACTGGAGAGTTCCATCTGTTTACATTTGATGTTATTGCTAATTAGGAAGGACTTACTTGTACTGTTTTGCTATTTTTTTTCTGTATGGCTATGTCAGGTTTATTGTTGTTTTTGCTCAATTTCTCCATTACTGCATCTTTTGTGTTAAATAGTTATTTTTTAGTGTACCGTTTTAATTCCCTATTATTTCTTTTACTGTGTATATTTGAGTTATTTTCTTAGTGGTTGTCCTAGGAATTACCATTAACATCATAATTTACAACAGTCTAGTTTGGATTAATACCAATTAAAGAGAATACAAAAACTTTCTTCCTATATAGCTCCATTCCTCCCCTTTATGCTGTTATTGTCACAAATTGTATTTTTATGCTGTATGTGTCGATCAACATAGATTTGTAATTATTGTTGGATGCAGTTATCTTTTAAATCAGATAGAAAAAACTGAGTTACAAACAAAAAATACATTTATGCTGTCTCAAATTTACTTGTGTTCTTTAGTTACCAGTGTTCTTTATTTCTTCATGTGGTTTTGAGTTACTGTCTAGTTTTCTTTTATTTCAGACAGAAGGACTCCCTTTAGCATTCTTGTAGGGCAGATCTGCTAATGAGGAACTCTAATTTTTTTTTCCCTGGGAAAGTCTTAATTTTACCTTCATTTTTCAAGTATAGTTTTGCCAGATGTAGAATTTTTAATTGACAGTTTTTTTCTTTCAGCACTTTGAATCCGTCATCCCACTGCCTTCTGACCTCCATGGTTTCTGATGAGAAATCAGCTGTTAATATTATTGAAGGTCCCTTGTACAAAGAAGTTGCTTCTGCCTTACTGCTTTCAAGATTCTTTGCCTTTGCCTTCTGACGTTTTGATTATGATGTGTCTAAGTATGGATCTCTTTGAATTTATCCTACTTGGAATTAGTTGGGCTTCTTGGATGTGTTAATATTTTAATCAGATTTGGGAAGTTTTCAGCCATTATTTCTTTAGATATTCCTTCTGTCACTTTTCTTTCCTCCCCTTGAGGACTCTCATTATGCGTATGTTGGTATAATATATGGTGGTCCTCAAATCTCGGAGGCTCTGTTCATTTATCTTAATTCTTTTCTCTGTCTGTTCCTAAAACTGAATAATCTCAATTGATTTATCTTCAGATTCATAGATTTTTTTTCTGTCTGCTCGAATCTGTAATGTTACTTTCAACTACAGAATTTCTATTTGGTTCCTTTTTATACTTTGCATCTCTTTATTGATCTCTGTTTAGTGAAACACTCTTCTCATACTTTTCTTTAATTCTTTAGACATGGTTTCGTTTAACTCTTGGAACATATTTAAAATGAATGATTTAAAGTCTTTACTCTTGGAACATACTTAAAATGAATGGTTTAAAGTCTTTGTCTAGAAAGTCTTTGTCATGTGTGGCCACTGAAGTTTCTGTTCATTAATTTAGTAATCAGCTAATGACTGGATAGAGAGTTCCTTAAACTCCTGGAGTCAGAAAATCTCCCTGTCTTTGTCGAGTGGCTTTTTTGTATGTGTGAGGGCAGGCCTTCAACACAAAGCTAGGCAGAGTCTCAAGGTCAGCCACAGCTGAGAGTTTAGGGCCTTCTCAGATCTTTCCTGAGCATGATTACAGCTCTGGGCAAGCACATGGCCTTCTAGATTCCCAGGAATATCAGAGCTTTTCAAAATCTGAATGGGCATCCTATTCCCCAGGCTTGCCTCCTAGCTTTTTGGTTAGTCTATTGTTTGCCCCAAATGTTATCTGTCACTTTAGGCAGCAGTGACTAAAACATTTGCCTGTGAATATTTATGACAAACGCCCTAGATAGCAGCTTTAGCACTAGGCTAGTTCTGAGTCAAGTAAAATAAAGACAACCTTTTTGAGCTGGTCTTTCAGGGAGCCACCAGACTGGTCAAAACAAATAATTACAATTCTTTGGGAATGAAATCTGTTCTTCCTCCATTGTTGAGAATGCAGGCTACTGCTGAGCTTGGGAATAAGGTTGGGGTAAGTTAAAATGCTACAAAATTCTATTCTTATTGAGATTCAGCTATTTTTCTTGAATATGTGCTCCCCAGGTTGCTGTAAGCCTTTGGTTAATTTCCTCAGAGTTCCTTATCCTGCCATTTTCACTGACATCACCTCCGAATACACTTGATCTGAGATTTCTGAAGAGCCCCAGTTCTGGGTCCTTTATTTTGAAATACTCCAATTATGCTAAAAAATGTACTTTCTCGATTTCTAATTTTTATTCTGGAGAAGAGTGGCTGTAGCCACTAGTTTGACCATGTCTTCTTCTTATCATTTTTTTTTTTAATTGTACTTCACGTGAAGGCTTACAGAACAAATAGTTTCTCATGAAACAGTAGTACACATATTGTTTTATGACATTGGTTAACAACCCCACAACATGTCAACCCTCTCCCTTCTTGACCTTTTTTTTTGGTTCCTAATCATTTTTTAATACTGCTTATTTTTAACCTCTGTAATCTCTCTGAGTCGTCCCTAGGTGGCGCAAATGGTTAAGCACTCAACTACTAGCCAAAAGGTTGGTGGTTCAGACTCACGCACAGGTGCCTCACAATCTGCTTCTGAAAGGTCACGGCCTTGAAAACCCTATGAAACTGTTCTACTCTGCACACATGGGGTCTCCATGAGTAGGAACTGACTCAATGACAACTAACAACAACGTAGTCTAGTGGTAATTTTCTTTGTTTTAAAGTATAAAAAGATAACTTGAGATATCAGCTTAGATTCTGTCTTTTCATTTGAATTCCCACATTTTTCTCCAGAGTGTAAACTGACTTATTTTTAGTTTTAGGATTGTAGGATATATAATTAATTACCAACAAACCTAGAGAATACAGATGAAGAACAGAGAGGGGTGATAATGACCAAACCTATTGTAGAAGAAATTTGGCAATAAAAAACAAAGTCCTAGTTATAAGATTAGTTATAATCTAGCAATATTGATACCCATTTGCCGTGCCTTTAGAATGAGTATAACCTGAAATAGAAGAAACCATAAAATCTTCTTTGCTTTTAAAGAAATATTTAGCCTTTTTGAGAATGAAGAACACCAAGACGCAAGGAAAGTATTAGCCCAAGAGACGGAAAGGACCGCATAAACCAGAGACTACATCAACCTGAGACCAGAAGAACTAGATGGTGCCCAGCTGCCATCAGTGACCGCCCTGACAAGGAACACAACAGAGAGTCCCTGATGGAGCAGGAGAAGAGTGGGGTGCAGAACTCAAATTCTAGTAAAAAGACCAGACTTAATGGTCTGACTGAGACTAGAGGGACTCCGGAAGACGTAGCCCCTGGACTCTCTGTCAACCCAGAACTAAAACCATTCCCGAGGCCAACTCCTCAGAGAAAGATTAGACTGGACTATGGGACATAAAATGATACTTGTGAAGAGTGTGCTTCTTACCTCAGGTAGATACATGAGACTAAATGGGCAGCTCCTGTCCAGAGGTGGGATGAGAAGGCAGAGACAGTCAGGAGCTGGTTGAATGGACATGGGAAATCAGGGGTGGAAAGGAGGAGTGTGCTGTCACAGTATAGGGAGAGCAATTAGGGTCACATAATGATGTATGTATGAATTTTTGTATGAGAGACTAACTTGAATTGTAAACTTAAAGTACAATAAAATAAAAATAAAATATTTAGCCTTTTAATCTTTTAATCCAACAGATGTTTTGTGGCTTGCTGTGTGCAAAGCATTATGATTAATCCATCTTCTAAAATTTTATAGACTAGTAGGTCAGAAGAGAACATGGTAAAAAACAAAATTTCAGCTCTATAATAGAAGTTTAAGCAAAGTGCTAAGGATTACAGAGAAGTAAGGGTACATATCTACCTAGAAAATATTGAGATTTCTAAAGAAATCTCCAGTAAAAGAACCCCTCATCCTTACCAAAATTCTGAACAACTGAGAAAACAGGAGAAGCAGATGGGGGTCAAAACACTACCTTTATTACTGATAGAGACCAGGTTGGAGATACAACTTTCAGCGTTGGAGCCAAATTGTGCTCACTAACTGAAGTCCATTAGGCAGCCTAGCTGGTTCTAAGCAGTGCTGTATTGGATCTAGTCTACCTACATGGGGTAGGGTCTGGGCCTAAAGAAGTAGAGAACACTTGTTTTTAAAAGGTAGAAACACAGAGCTAAACCAAGTTTGTGCTTCATTTTTCTAAGATTTACCAATCAGGTAGGTTCACATAGTCACTCCATCTTTTTAAGTAAAAAAGTACAGAGAAGGCAGGAGTGTATTTAGAGAAAATTTTTCCTCTAGTAACCCAGAAGTGGGGAAGAAGCATTCCTCTCTTAATAGGATCAGAGAAGTTTTCATGGTGGATATGGTATTAGAGTTGGGCATTAAGAAATGGATAAAATTCTGAGTAGAAGATATAAAGCCATACAGATGAGAAAGTATAAGTTGTGTTTGAAAAACAAGAAGTAGTCTAATTTAACCTAGCATTTGAGTTCTTGATTTCAATTGTGTTATCCTTTGGGAGTTCATTATCAAACATAAATGTTTAGTCCTTGAACGGTAGTTGACTCATTCTCAAGGTTATTTGACTTAAAAAATTACAAGAATCACTGCTTTCTGGTTTTAAGACAACAAAGTAAAAACATTTCCAGGCTCTTCTTTTTGAAAATCAGCAAAAAACAGGAATTTAAGCTCCATCTTTCATGAAACTGTGAGACGTATGTAAAATCCTTTCTGTGTGAGAAGAGAAGCAGAAAAAGAAATAGTGACTTAGCAGAGCAGATGAAAGTCAAATCCAAGTTCCTGTAGAAAATACTGACAAGGTGCAGGTCATAATTTTTCTGCAGGACCCCTGAAAAGCTCAAGGAGGTGTTACATACCACACAAGGCAAGCCAATTTACAGCAAATATGAAGGATATAATTCCAACATTTAAAAATGAAATGCATATAGATTTATGAAAAATGTCATTTTGTGCTAATTTTTTTCATTTTGCTTTGGATTACCACTGGTTTGGGGACAGGATTGAGCAGTTACTGCCAAAGAACAGAGTTATCGAGACTGTATTCTAGGTTGTTGTTGTTAGTTGCCTCCAAGTTAATTCTGACGCATGGCAACCTATGTACTAAATTCATTCATACATCTAATAATTACATTGGCCTACTTTTTCCTCAGTCTTGATTAATCCTTTTTTATGTTAATTTTAATTTTAATCCTTTTTATGTTAAAGAAAAATAACTGTTAGTGTAAACCTATTTTAGAACATTCTATAATCCCTATGTAAATTATGTTTTTTAATTTCAGTTGGTTCTCTTATTAGTTTATTTCTGTTGGTTTCTCTGTTGGTAGGAACTTTAGCATCATCTAGTTCAAGCTTCTTCTTAATGCAATAATCTACTTTATGGCATCCCTAGTATTGAAAAGGCTGGCTGACCACGAAAAGGAAGAGCACACTACTTTACAAAGTTTTTTAAGCCAAAATCTTCCTTAATACAAAATTTCTCCATTTTTTTCTATGTTGGCTATCTTAAATAATATAGAACTACTCTATTCTGAAGAATTCTTCAGGTATTTAAGCAGCTGTAATGTTCTTCCATTTAAGACTTTGAATGTTTCTCATATTTTTACCATTTTTCATAAAACTTAGTTTTAGAACCTCTCACTATCCTAGAATCTATTCTCTAAATGATACTCATGATACTCAGTTTCAAATGTAACATTAGAGTTGCTATCAACCACCCAAAATATATCCATCACTCATCTGTCAGTTAGTCGTACTATGGTGGCTTGTGTGTCGCTGTGATGCTAGAAGCTATGCCACCAGTATTTCAAATATCAGCAAGATGGACAGGTTCCTGCGGAGCTTCCAGACTAAGACAGACTACGAAGGAGGACCTGGCCATCTATTTCTGAAAAAAATGGCCAGTGAAAATCTTATGAATAGCAGCAGAACATTGTCTGATGTAGTGCTGGACAATGGATTTCCAGAAGAACAAACAAATCTGTCTTAGGTACAGCCAGAATGCTCCTTAAAAACGAGGATGGCGAGACTTCATCTCATATACTTTGGACATGTTATCAGGAGGGACCAGGCCCTGGAGAAGGACATCATGCTTGGTAAAATAGAGGGTCATTGAAAAAGAAGAAGATCCTCAATGAGATGGGTTGACAGAGTGGCTGCAACAGTGGGCTCAAACATAGTGACGATTGTGATGATGGCGCAGGACTGGGCAGTGTTTCGCTCATAGGGTCACTATGAATCAGAACCGACTCGATGGTACGTAATGACAGCAGCAGGTTATCTTCCTTAGTTTCCCATTAATGTATCCTAAGATTATAGTTTTCTTCTTTAATTTGTTACAGTAAGTATATATTGATTCACTATAAAATTGCCCAAGTTTGTTGTCAGACCAGGTTTTCTGTTTTGTATTTAACTTATCCCTGCCCAGTTTCCTCTTGATACCGTCCTTTTGAAATTATTTTGAATCCTGATTCTGTTACTTATCCTAATGAGCTTTGTGGTCTCCATAACTTTAGTACATATACTTTTTATGATTTTTATCCAAAACATTTAAATGTTGCATGGGCCTTTTGGTTAAATACAGGGATTTGACCCAATGCGTTTATATCTTTTTTCTTCTTCATACAACACTAAAATGATAGTTAAAAAAATAAAGACATAAGACCACAGGAACAAAAGAGTAGAAGAGGAAACCACAGTAGATGAGAAATTTCAACTGATTTTTGGAAGATAGAAAATGGGTGAAGGACTGGTTAAGTGATTTAGCCAAATGGAGGAAGCTGTATCCTGTGTTGTCTGCAGAGAGGACTGTCAATGAGAAGCAAGCAAGTTTATCCAACAGAACTTCCAGAAAGAGCCAGGACTTGGTGGCAAAAGGTCTCATAAAAGACAAGGGTGAGGTTTTGGGATTAAAAGCAGGTATTGACTGACTACTTCTTCCCCCTCTAGAAGACTAGAGATTTTTTCTGGACCCAGAAGCATCAGATACATGAAGAGTGTAGGGATATGGAGCCAAGGAATTATATGAAAATCTTTATACAGATTGGTGGGACACTGAAATTACACAGAACTTCCAATTAGCTTCTTAATGCCTTGGAAATGAATGTACAACCCAGGATAACCTGATAGTTGAGGAAAGCCTCCAAAATGAGAGAGGCCAAACAAACAAAGAAAATAAAAGGAACTCAAAAGAAAAAGTAATAGAGAAGTCAGAGAACAGCAGGAAAAAGCTAAGGGGGGAAAAGATAACTAATTTCTGAGAAACAAGATGATGTTGAGTCTTCAAAAGAACAGGATACTGTTTTAAAAAAACTTTTCAAAGAATAAGAAATAACTCTTGGGATTAAAAAATATTATGATAACTGCTCCCCCCTAGAAAACAATTGATAAAAGGGCTGGAAGATAAAATTGAAGCAGTTTCCTAGGAACTGAACAAAAAGATGGAAATAGGAGAAAAAGAATTTAAAAATTAAAAGACAGACCAGGAGGTCCAGTATTTCACTAATAGGAGTTCCAGAATGAAAAGTTAGAGAAAACAGTGGGAAATGATATAAAAATTTCCAGATTGAATGATACAGATTTCCAAATTGAAAGGGTTCATGGAATAATAAAGACTCACACCAAGAGGCTTGATCATGAAATTTTAGTAAACTGAGAATAAAGAGAATATACAAAAAGCTTTCAGGAAGAGTAACTAAAAGTCATATACAAAGGATCAAAACTCAGAATGGCATTGCATGTAACAGCCATAACACAGTAAGTTAGAAGTGTATTAAGCTATGTTTTCAGATGTCCTGAATGGAAAAGATTTCCAACCCACAATTTTATTCCCAGCCAAGCTTTCAAACAAGTGTGAAGATAAAGATATTTTTAGACATTCAAGGACTCAAAAAAAATTCAGTTTCCATGAACCTTTTTTTCATAAGCTACTTAAGCAACGATTGTGATAAAATTATGTAGGGGATAGAGAGTTGGGGTGTAGGTTGAAGCTGAATACTTACTTTCCATCACATGATGTCAGTTGATAATACCAAAAATTGATAAATCAAGTGTTTTTGGAAAAATAGAGGTAAATATCAGGAGAACCCCTTAGAAGATTTGGAAGTGTGCACAGAAGGGATATGGAGGAGTCTGCTGTTTTTCTAAAACACTTTTGTCTGATTTGACTTTTTCTTTAAAAATTCGCTTAAGTTGCTGTTGGGCCTAACTTTTAACGATGAATTATCTAATATGATAACAAAAGCACAAACAGCAAAAGACTAAATAAATGATACTCATAAAAACTAAATACTCATTAAAAGACTTTACCAAAAAAGTGAAAAGACAAGCTACCAATTGGGAGAATGTCTTTCGAAATCATAGATTTGATAAGAATCTAATGACCACTCCTTTGCCACGAGACCATAACTGGATGATGGCCCGACTACTGTTAATGAACATTTTGATCAAAGACTCTGTGGAAAAATCTTGATCAAGAGGGGAAAATGCAGAACAGAATTTCAAATTCTCATGGACTCCAGACCTTCTGGAGCCATGAAGGCTAGATGAACCCCTGAAACAGTTGCCCTGAGATAATCTTTAAACCTTAAAACAAAAGTATCCCCTGAAGTCTTCTTAAAGCCAAACAGCAGTTTAGCTTAACTGGTAAAGAATATCTGCCTTGAGCATTGTGCTCTTCCAAGATTTATCTGTATGGGATCAGATTGACAACAGTAACTCGTAAGATTAGGTCGGAAACTTAGGGAGCAGTGAGTTTTATGTTCATGGGGGAGCAACAGTTCAGAAAAGGATTAGAATAGTTGCACAACTCAAAGAATAATGTCACAGAATTGTAATGTAGAAACTGTTGAATTGGTATGTGTTTTGCTGTATATATTCTCAACATCAACAAAAGAAATACAGTTTTTTTAAAAAGAATCTAATAACCAAAATATATGTAAAACTTCAGCAACTTAACAAAAAGACAAATAACCCAATCAAAAAATGGGCAAAGGACTTGAATAGACATTTCACTAAAGAGGATATTCAGATGGCCACCAAACATATGGAAAGATACTCAATATCATTAGCTATCAGAGAGATGCAAATCAAAGCCAAATGAGATACCATTTC
Organism: Trichechus manatus latirostris; assembly: GCF_000243295.1. NCBI lineage: Eukaryota > Metazoa > Chordata > Mammalia > Sirenia > Trichechidae > Trichechus > Trichechus manatus. The sequence goes on along the minus strand of NW_004443990.1, from coordinate 15,851,534 downwards.
ACTCCCAGTAGGGTAGCTAGAGCCCTGGTGGCGCAGTGGTTAAGCATTCGCTGCTAACAAAAGGTCAGCAGTTCAAATCCACCAGCCACTCCTTGGAAACCCTATAGGGTAATTCTTCTCTCTCCTGTAGGGTTGCTGTGGGTTGGAATTGACTCGACACCAGTGGGTTAGGATAGCTAAAATTAATAAAGTAAAATAAAAATGTTGATGAGGATGTGGGGAAATTGGAACACTTATCTATTGCTGATGGGAATGCAAAATGGTACAGCCATTGTGAAAAACAGTGTGACGACTCCTCAAAAACTAAAAATAGACCTACCATATGACCCAGCAATCCCGCTGCTAGCAATATATATACCCCTGGAACTTGAAAGCAGTGACTCGAAAAGGCATATGTACACACCAGAGTTTATTGCAGCATTATTCAAATAGCCAAAAGTTTGAAACAACCTAAATGCCCATCAGTGGAAAAATGGATAAACAAAATGTGGTACATACATACAGTGGAATACTCCTCAGCCAGGAAGAGAAATGAAGTCCTGATACGTGCTACAACATAGATGGAGCTTGAAGACATTATATTGAGTAAAATAAGTCAATCACGGAAGACCAAATATTGTATGACCTCACTTATATAAAAAGACAAGAACAGACAAATGTATAGAGTATAATAAACTCTATTATAGAGTTTATCAGTGGTTACCAGGGCAGAAGGGAGGGGGAAAGGAGGGGTCTATTGCTTATAGAGCACTGAGTTTGGGTTTACAGTGATGGTAAATTTGCATTAATTAAGGATAAGGATCGCACAGCTGGTTAATGAAATTGATGTCAATAAGTTGTACACCTGTAAATAATTGAATTGGCAAATAGTGTATGATAAATACATTTACAAAAAAAAAAAAAAAAAAACAGCTTCTGAGGCTTTTTATGTACAGCCAAACACCTGATGGGATTTGATTTCTTGGTTTGGAAGTTTAGTGTCATGGTTTCATGGGACATCCCAGTTAACTGGCCTAATGTCATGTTTAATGCTTCTAGTTCTGGTGTGTAGGGTCTTAAAAGCTTGCAAGCAGCCATCCAAGATATAACAGTTGGTCTCTATCCACCTGGAGCAACAAAGGAAGAAGGAGAGTCAGGAATAGGAGGAAAAAATGCAGTGTGTGGCTAATTGCCATGAGACCAGAAGAACTGGATGATGCCTGGCTACCATTTCTGAGTGTTTTGGTCAAAAATTCTATAAAAGAATCATGATCAAAAGGGGGAATATGTGGAAGAGAATTTCAGATCCTCATGGAATCCAAATTTTCTGGAGCCACTGAGGCTAGATGAACCCTCAAAACTATTGCCCTGAGTTGATCTTTAAATCTTAAACCAAAAATGTCCCCTTAAGTCTTCTCTAAACCAAACAATAACCCATTGGCGATATGCCGATTCTGACTCATAGAAACCCTATAGGAAAGAGTAGAACTGCCGTATAGGTTTCCAAGGCTGTAAATCTTTATGGAAGCAGACTGCCACATCTTTTTCTTGGGGAGCAGCTGGTGGATTTGAACCGCAGACTTTTTGGTTAGCCCCTGAGCGTTACCAGGGCTCCTTAAACCAAACAATAGTTTAGCTTAATTAGTAAAGATTGTTTGCCTTGAGCGTTTGCAACCATTAAGGAGACTGGTGTGAGACAGCACGGTGAGTGTCCTGGCCCAAGGAGCAAGGCTGTCAGTGGGTATGCTGACTCACTGAGGGAGCGAGCTGAGCGCCTTCCGGCAGAAGGCTTGCAGGCAGAGTGGGGTGCCTCTGGGCGCTTGGTGGAGCTAGGCTGACCGACCTATGGAGTGAGAGAACTGAGTGCCTTGAGGCTGAGGCTTACTGGCCAAGTGGGGTGCCTTTGGGCACTTAGCAGTGGAGCTACAGAGCTTTTTAACGCTTGGCCAAACAGAGCAGAAGCCAGACTGATGGGCAAAGGGCCAGAGAGAGGCCTGCCTGCAGGCAAGACTGAGAAGAGGCTGTCCTGATTGAAGAACTGTATCCTGAATTGTAACCTCTTGAACTTCCTTAATAAACCCCATAATTGTGAATATCGTCTGTGAGTTCTGTGTGGCCATTGCAAGTTATCAAACCCAGCAGAGAAGTAGAGAGTGCCATGGGAGGAACAGCTTGTGTCAGAATTGGTAAAAGGTTAGAGAGAAGAGGCATGTCTGACCTCTGCCTCATAGGAATCAGCCTTGGGCTGCTGATGCCGATGGTGATTCTCTCTTCCCCTCATGAAGTTAGAGGAGGTCAGACACCTCCGCCATGCCATTTTTACAGCATGGAAGAGATCCAGGATTGAGCAGCACCAGTTAATATGAGATCCAGTCATACCAAGGGTTCTCCAGAGTTCATGAGAGTCCTCAGAACCCGAGGATGTTGCTGGGGATGGTTAAAGCTGTGGATGTAGAAGAAATATTGTAAAGAGAACAGAATAAAAGTATATAGATAATTATTTAGGACCAAGAGCAAAGAACTGGTAGTGAATATAGATTTTGGTTAAGTAAACAGAAAAGTCAGCATAAATGAAAGCTCAGAATATTGAGTCAGATGTTAAAAGATGTCCAGAGCAGAAAGTTTGACCTATTAAGTAATGTGTCTGTTTCCTAAATGTATCCCTTCCTTGGTGCTTTTTGTCTAGGGATTTCTTTCTTAAGGAGAAATTCAGTCATGACATGGTAATACACTGGCAGTAGTTTGCTTCTAAAAAGCAATTACATTTCTACTAGAGACAAGATGTTGGGTGGAGGAATTATAAACTTATTTTGTTTAAGGTTTATTTAGCCATACAGAAATGTTTTTCCTCTTAGATTCTGGCAAGAAAACTAGCCAATTGGAAAAACATCTGGTGTTGGTTGAGTGAGGGAATGAATGGCATAATCAGTAAAATTACTTATAGGAAAAAAGAACTTAAAATCTTTTGCAACTTCAACTCTTGATTTCTTTATGAAAATTCACTCTTAATTGATCCCTCAAATTTTCCTCCCACCAAAAGATTTAACCTATGTCAGGCTGCCTTTGTATGTCACAAGTTTTATTCAAATCTGTGAATTTAGGTAGTTAAGTAAGATCGTGAGTCAAACTTTTTCAACTTAGAACCTGTTTTAGTAGCCTTTGCTGTGTAACAGCCGTTCTATAACTTAGTGATTTAAAACATTTTATTATTTCTCACAATTCTGTTGGTTGGCAGGACTCCTCCTGGCAATTCTGCCAGTATCTCCAAAGGTCATTCATGAGGCTATAGTCATCTGGTCACTTGACTGGGTTTGTAGCATCTAAGAGGCTGCACTCACAGGCTGTCAGCTGGTTCTTTCTTCACATGGTTTCTCATCATTCAGAAGTTTAGCCTAGGCTTCTTACATGGTGGCAGGAGTGTTTCAAGAGGGTGAAGCTGCAGTGCTTCTTAAGAGGCCTAGTCTTGGAGGTCAAGTCCCCATGTTAACTCACTTTCAAGGGATGGGGAAATAGACTCCACCTTTTGAAGGGAGGAGCAGCCAAATCACGTTGCAAAAGGGCATTGACACGAGGAAGTGTGATTCATTTGAGGCCATTATTTTAAGCATCTACCACAGTCTGGCCTCTGGTTCCAATGATTCACATTCTTGTTGTTAGCTGCTGTCAAGTTGGCTTGGACTCATGGCGACCCCCTGCACAATGGAACAAAAAGCTGCCTGGTCCTATGCCATCCCCATGATTGGATGCAGATCAGACTGTTGTGATTCATAAGGTTTTCATTGACTGATTTGCAGACGTAGATCACCAGGCCTTTCTTCCTAGTCCTTCCTAGTCTAGAAACTCCAGTGAAACCTGTTCAGAATCATAGCAACACGCAAGCCTCTGCTAGCAGACAGGCGGTAGCTGTGCATGAGGTGCCTTGGCCAGAAATTGAACCTGGGTCTCATGCATGGAAAGCAGGAATTCTACCACTGATAAGTGACGTCTTGGGTCTTAAAAGCTAGTGAGCATCCATCTAAGATACATCAATTGGTCCCAACCCACCTGAAGCAAAGGAGAATGAAGAACGCCAAAGACACAAGGAAAACATTAGCCCACGAGACAGAAAGGGCCACATAAACCAGAGACCGTATCAACCTGAGACCAAAAGAAGTAGATAGTGCGCAGCTACCACCAGTGACCGCCCTGACAGGGAACACAACAGAGAGTCCCTGACACAGCAGGAGAAAAGTGGGGTGCAGAACTCAAATTCTAGTAAAAACACCAGACTTAATGGTCTGACTGAGACTGGAGGGACTCCAGAAGACATGGCCCCTGGACTCTCCGTTAGCCCAGAACTGAAACCGTTCCAGAAGCCAACTCTTCAGACAAAGATTAGACTGGACTATGGGACATAAAAAGATACTCGTGAAGAGAGTGCTTCTTAGCTCAAGTAGATACATGATACTAAACGGACGGTTCCTGTCCGGAGGCGAGATGAGAAGGCAGAAAGGGACAGGAGCTAGTTGAATAGACATGGGAAATTCAGGGTAAAAAGGAGGAGTGTGCTGTCACATTATAGGGAGAGTAGCTGGGGTCACATGGCAATGTGTGTATAAATTTTTGTATAAGTAACTGACTTGAACTGTAAACTTTCACTTAAAGCACAGTTTAAAAAAAAAAAGTCATTTGCTGAATTAAAAAAAAACTACCACTGAACCACCAATGCCTCCGTTTCACATTCTTCCCACATGTAAAATATCCCCTCCGAAGTCTTATCCAAAATCAAATTAGTTTGAAGACTTGTATCTTGTTATCTACATCAGGCTCAGATGTGGATGAAGTGCCTCAAGGGCAGTTCCTCTTGACCCAGAGACCTGTGAACTAAAAAGCAAAGCTATCTACCCCACATGCCCAACATACAATGATGTGCTCCTTGATTAGGACCCAGTTCTACTCCCTGGAAATGGTTTCCTAATCCATCATTCTTTGAGGTTCTTGGCTCTGCCTTCTGAGAGATCTTTTACATAAAAAATGCCTTATGAAGCTGAGTAACTTTCTCAGTGTGTTTCCTACCTATAGAAAGCTGGAGGTCTGGAGGCCTCTTTTCATTTTGAGCTGTCTCTGTCTCTTTTCGTCCAGCTGACACAACTTCCTTAAAAAAGTTTTGGATATTCTATTAATCTGATTGGGTTCATTCCATGTCCCAAAAGCTGTATCCGTAATTCATTTGAAGGTAGACCTTCTCTACTTTGGTTTTGTCAGGCTGCTGCGGCATAATGCCCTTAAGCTTCTTAGAAGCTCTTTTGTCTAGCTGAGGGTCAGCTAGGCATCATCTTAAATCTTACTGAGTTCTTAAAAGGGAATTAGAACAACATCCTTGATTTGATATTTACCCTAAGGGCATTTCTTATTTTGAGGTTCTTTTATTGGCTTGAGAGAGAGAAGATGGGGAACCGTTTTACTGATCAATCCACCAATTCCTAGGCTCTCCATATTTCTTCTAAATAAACTGTGCAATTCCGTTCAACTTATCTCTTCCCGTACTTTATCAGATGCAGCTGAAAGAAGCCAGTTAGCACTTTCAAAATTCTGTGTGGAATTTTCCCCATCCAGATCAGTATACTAGTGAACCACAAGTGGTAATTTTTTCCACTTGCTCCCCAGCTTCACAACATGGGGTCATCCTTTTTCCAGATTTCAATAGCAGTTTCCATTGTTCTCCCAGCCTCCACCAACAGTTTCCTTGCCACCCTTTCGGCCTCTGTCAGCTGCCTGGTCCCAAAGCCAGTGCTGCATTTTAGTTTTTTATTATTGCAATGCCCCAGTTCCAAGTACCAGTTTCTGTATCAGAGTTCAGGTAGGAGAGCAGAATCACCTGGCACATGCTACAACATGAATGAGCCTCAAAAACATTATGCAGAGTAAAAATTGCAAAAAATGACATGATTCCATTTATGTAAAATGTCTAGAAAAGGAAAAGCTAGAAAGACAGAAAGCAGATTAATGGTTGCTTGAGGCTGGGGATGGGCACAGGAACTGATTATAAATTGGCATTAGGGCACAGGAACTGATTATAAATGGGCATTAGGAATCTTTTGGGAATGATGGAAATGTTTTGAAATTGAATTGTGAAGATGGTTGTACAACTTTATGAATTTACTAAAAACCGTTAATGCATACAGTTAACATTGGTGAATTTTATGATATGTGAGTTATACAATAATAAAGTTATTGGAAAATGCCATATACAGATGAAATTTAATGACAGTGAAAACTTAGCAGTTGTTACATTTCTTTTTAAACATGAATTTTATTGTAGCTAAGTCCCTTGAAATAAATGGGCTATAAACTAGGTCCCTAAACTTTTGTTTCTTCAGATATTTTAATTGTTGTCATCTGTTGTAATGGTATTCAATCTGTTTGTTCCTATTTATTCCTTTGCAACTGTCTGGTTTTTTTGTTCTTTGTTTTTACATCTTATTAATATGTACTGCATACAGTGTTGCAGCACATAATTTGCTGATGCTGTCATTCTCAGATGTTCACTTGTAGATGTTCAGTGTTATGATTTATTGTTCAGAACACTGCTGTATAGCAGGCAGTAATGAAAACTAAAAAAAAAAGGTATTCTACTTACATCAGAACCAGCTTAAGACGGAGTCATCAGAACGGAACCCCGTCATAAATTAGGGACTACCTGTATAAACATTCATTCCTTGATTCAGCAATTTCTAGGCGCTGTCTTGGGTGTTGAGTATATTGTGGTGAACTAAACAGACAAGATACTTTTCCTACTGGACCCTACAGTCAAGTATAAGGACACCATGTTAGCTTGAACTGGTGTTCCGAGCTTTGGAGCGCTGTGGGTTTTCATAGAAAGAGAGCAGTTACATCCAGTTAGGGAGACTGGAAAAGACTTCAGGGAATAGGTAGTATGTCCAGTGAACATTAATCTGTTTACAGCACAGGCATGTTTGGTTACATGTGCTCTAGAGAAAATAGCATGAGCAAAAGTGCACAGTGTGTTTGGGGAGCAACAAACAGTCATTAAGTTCTGTTTTCCTCCTATTGATTATGCTTCATTGTATGTCTTTAAATCAAAGATGCCATGAATTATAAAATGTACCATTATATTATACACCACTAAAAAATGCTTTTGATTTTGATTGTAGGATGCTTCCGAATTTCATAAATGTTAAAATGTGAAAAAGATGCCTTTTAAAATTAAAATATATTACAACAACAACATATTAATAAGCTTAGCTGCATGTAGCAGAGACCCAAATTAAAAGTGGCTTAAACAGGAGAGAAGTTTATTTTTCTCTCATTTAAAGTCAAGATGTAGACAGTTCTGAGCTTCTATGGTATCCCTGTAGTCACCTACAGGCTTTTCGTTTTTATCTGCTTACTCCAGAACTGTGGCCTTCATAGTAAACATGGAATTCTAGTCATTCAAACCACATTCTAAGCAGAGGAATGAAGGAAGAAGGAAGGGGCACGCACTCTTTTTAAGGACACGCCCAGATTTCACTTATTCACTTTTCCTTACATCCCATTGGCCAGAGCTTGGTCACCTGGCCTTATCTAGCTGCAAGGGAAATAAAATCTTCTTTCCACACAGCCATGTGCCAGCTAAAAATTGGAGATTCTGTTACTCTAGAAGAAGAGAATGAATATTGGCAGATAACTAGTATCTGATTAAATTTTATATATCATCTGTAGAACTTGAATGTGGATCAAATCCTTTACTTTCCTGTTTTGGAGTTAACTTTAATTTAAGCAGCAGGGGTCACTACTGAGCAAGTATTTATTTATTTTTTATTTTCTTTGTTCAAGCTATCTTCCTATTTTCAGATCCTGACTTTATAGCCTGTGAAATGGTTTCCTGGGTCTTGTTTGTGTGCTAAGCATTTAAATTCATTATGTTAGTGAACTAATCACATGTGTCAAAGATTTTAAAAGTGATAAGGGCTAGAATAATAGCAAAAAGATACTTATTGATATTCAGAAACTCTCAGATGATGTAATTACGATTTGAAACAAGTGGTTTAAAAGTTACATTCCTCAGCTATTTAATTTATAGAAAGACAATTACAGTTTTATGCAAAGCTGCAATCTGTGCTAATGTATGACAAACCAAATCACCAAGACTGTTGCAGTGTCTACTTGCTTGTTTAGGTGGTTATGTCCTTCCTATAGGGTTGCTATGAGTAAGAATTGACTCGACGGCAGTGGGTTTTCCTACCTTGAAACAAGTAATAGGGAGAGAGCAATACAGTTGCTCCCACCTTTTCCCCGACTACTTCTTTGTAATTGTGGATAGATTACAAAAAGTATAATGATATATTCCTGTGTTAATATAAAATAAGATTACCTAAGAACAGTCACTTTCTCTTTTGCTATTATATCTGAATTGGAGCCCTGGTGGTACAGTGGTTAAGAGCTGGGCTGCTAATAAAGAGGTCGGCAGTTTGAATCCACCAGCCGCTCCTTGGAAACCCTATAGGGCAGTTCTACTCTGTCCTATAGGGTTGCTATGAGTCGGAATCGATTTGACGATAACAGGTTTGGTTTTTATTATTTTTATTATTGCAATATCTGAAGTCCTTTACAACTTTGATATAATTTATCATAGCCTTGATCTAATTGGTTTTGGCATCCTTTATTTATTTGTTTATTGTTGTAGTTTAAGTGAAAGTTTACATTTCAAGTTAGTCTCTTATACAAAAATTTATGCATACATTGTTATGTGACCCTAACTGCTCTCCCTATACTGTGATAGCACACTCCTCCTTTCCACCCCTGATTTCCCATGCCTATTCAACCAGCTCCTAACCCTCTCTGCCTTCTCATCTCACCTCCAGACAGAATCTGCCCATTTAGTCTCATGTATCTACTTGAGCCAAGAAGCACACTCTTCATGAGTATCATTTTATGTCCCACAGTCCAGTCCAATCTTTGTCTAAAGAGTTGACTTCGGAAATTGTTTTAGCTCTGGGCTGATAGAGCATCCAGGGGACATGCTTTCCGGGGTTCCACCAGTCTCCATCAGACCATTAAGTCTGGTCTTTTTACTAGAATTTGAGTTCTGCACCCCACTTTTCTCCTGCTCTGTCAGGGACTCTCTGTTGTGTTCCCTGTCAGGGCGGTCACTGGTGGTAGCTGGGCACCATCTAATTCTTCTGGTCTCAGGCTGATGAAGTCTCTGATTTATGTGGCCCTTTCTGTCTCTTGGGCCACTACTTTCCTTGTATGTTTGGTGTTCTTCATTCTCCTTTACTGCAGGTGGTTGGGACCAATTGATGCATCTTATATGGCCACTTACAAGCTTTTAAGACCCCAGACACCCCTCACCAAAGTAGGATGCAGAACATTTTCTTAATAAACTTTGTTATGCCAGTTGACCTAGATGTCCCTTGAAAGCATGGTCCCCAGACCCCCACCCCTGCTGACATCCTTTATATTTTTATATGAGAAACCTAGAGTTCAGATTCAGCTGAAACAGTAAAATATCTAAGGCAAATAATATTCTATTGCTTCTGTGAAACATTTGTTTTATAAATAATAGCATGAACTGGAGTAGAAGCCATTTGAGTTTCCTAGAAAACATCTAAAATTATGTGTCAGCCTCTAGGATTATTTTCTAAGCCATATTACTATGTCACTTCCAATGATAATAAAATATTCTGATTATGTTTAAAAACAAACCAGTTGCCGTGGAGTCGATTCCAACTCATGGTGACCCCATATATGTCAGAGTAGATCTGTGTTCTGTAAGGTTTTCAGTGGGTACCCGACCATCAAGGGGGGCACTTGGACTCTAAAGGAAGGCAACTTTATTAGTTTCTAAGACCCTGACAGAGCCCCAGGGTGGTACAGTGGTTAACGCAGTTGGCTGCTAACTGAAAGATTGGAGATTCAAGTCCACCTGGAGGTGCCTTAGAAGAAAGGTCTGGTGACCTGCTTCTGAAAAATCAACCATTGAAACCTCTATGGAGCACAGTGCTACTCTGACACACCTGAGGTCCTTGTGAGTTGGAATTGACTCCACGGTATTTGATTTTTGTTTTTCTTTTTATGTGAGGCATTAGCGATTTAGTGGTAGAATTCTGAACAGGTTGCAGTAGCGCTTCCAGACTAAGAAGGAATAGGAAGAAAGGCCTGGAGAACTACTTCTGAAAATCACCCAGTGAAAACTGTGGATTACAACAGTCTGATCTGCATCCAATCATGGGGATGGCACAGGACTAGGCATTTCATTCTGTTGTGCAGAGGGTCCCCATGAGTTGGGGACTGAGTCCACAGCAGCTAACAACAAGCTTGTTCAGGAGGAAATATGATGGCTTCCTTTTGAAAGACTGCCTTAGAGAGGAACGTCTGGATTTTTAACAACTTCCACTAACTGGTAGAAGTTATAGGGAAGCCCAATTATTGTTTTAGATAATTTTCTTAAAAAATACGTAATTGTCAGGCAGTAGCATTACTTTTATCAAAAGGTAATCTGTTTCTTGCACTAAAACTTGCTAGATAATCCAACTTGCAGCCACTAAGTCCTGTTACGTAGTTAAAAATCCTTTTTGTCTCCAGATTCTTTTCTGGATTCCCAGCACTCTTGTAATCTTACATAGATCTGCATCATCTGTTACTTGGACTATAATCTAATAGATTCCTATCTAATCTCCTTGCTACCAGTCCAGAGTTGAATTTCTTTAGGTTCCTCTTCCCTATAGTATTGTTTCAAATTCTTTAGCCTGGTATACAAGTTTCCTTCATGACCTAGCCCTGTCACCCACTTATCAGTTCATTTAGCAGATAATAACCTCCTACCATGTGTCAGTCTTTGTGCTAAACCCTGAAAATCTGATGGCAAACATGACAGGCATGGACCTTGCCCTCAGAGAGGTTTCCATTTAGCTGGGAGGTAGATTTTTATAATTATTATAAAATATTTATTATTGTAATTACTTATTTAAATGTCTGAAATTAAGGGGGAAGTACATTCTCTCTACTACTTTCCCACCACTTCTCTTTCGTTACTTCCTCCACTCTGAAGGAGTGCCAGGGCTACATGTATGTTTCCATGCTTTTGTGTATATTAAAACCAAAAATCAAACCTGTTGGCATTGAGTCAGTTCTGACACATAGTGACCCTATAAGGCAGAGTAGAACTGCCCCTATAGGGTTTCCAAGGAGCAGCCAGTAGACTCAAACTGCTGACCTTTTGGTTAGTAGGCGAGCTCTTAACTACTGTACCATCAGGGCTCCTTGTATATATTATCTCCCTTTTTTTCCTAGTAAACTTGTGGCCTTCCTTTAAGACCCAGTTTAGACATCACCTCCAGGCAGAATGAGTCATTCCATCCTTTGTTCTTATATGCCTCTTGTCATTTATCTCTAATAATTACTAAATTATTTGCCTGTTTCTGTTTTTTTCATTGTAGAGCAAGAGATTCTTGCTCTAATTTCTTAGTTTCTTTGTATCCTCTTGACTAGAAAAGTGCCTGATGTTTACAAGATGTTCAGTGAATGTTTATTGCGTTAAGTCAAGAGTGATCTCTGCAATACTTGATAGCAGAGACTGAACATACTTCTCTTAGCTTCAATGATGTGTATTTGCTGTTTTTACTCTGCTTTTTAGGGTACAGATATTTCTTTTTAAACATAGCTTACTAGACAGACTTACAGTTATGATCTTTATGGTAGAAATGGTGGCTGTGTTTAAAAGTACTATTGTGAGTAACTTGTTAAATGATTATAATAACTAGTATAATTATATTAGTTGTTAGTTGCTATCAGGTTGGTTCTGACTCATGGTGACCCCATGTGTGCAGAGTAGAACTGCTCCGTAGGGTTTTCAAGGCTGTGATTTTTCAGAAACAGATTGCCAGGCCTGTCTTCCAAGGTGCTTCTGAGTGAGTTTGAACCACCAACTTTCTGGCTAGTAGTTGAGCACTTAACTATTTGTGCCACCTAGGGACTCCATAATTTATTTACTTAACGTATTTTTACATAAGTAAATATATATAAATATGTATATTTATGTACATATAATTTATATATATATTTTATAGTATGTAACATATTAAACATATTAATATAAGTGTAGTAAATGTAATAATTGTTAAATGATCACTTGGATACACTAAGAATGCTTATGGTGGTGGTTATGAAGCATTATCGTTTTTCTGCATGATATATAAAGCACAAAAGAGAGTGTTTCCTCTCTGAGGTTTCTGAACACCTCCCTGAATGTGAGGGAGGTTTGGGGAATCACCTTATCTTAATGGCATTTTAAAATAGTCACCCTGTAGTGACCTTATCCAAGTAAAGTTTTTTGTAACTCAGTTTACTTATCTGTAGAATAAAGATAATAAAACTGTAGGACTGTTGTGAAGATTAAAAGCATTAGTATATGAAAAACAGTACCTGGCTCATAGGGTTATCCTTGTGACTGCTATTCTTATTCTCTGAAGACAGGGAATGAATTAAATGCCTCAAAGACATTTTTCATCTTAAGAGTCTCTGAAAATATGACTTTGGCTTATAATACCCACTCTACTTATTTACTTCTCTCCTAAGAGGATTGCCTCTAAACTGTTTAGTTGAACATACTAAAATGTTGAGTAACACTTGACACATCATGACATAATGATTTTGTTTTTGCAGATGTTCTCAAATAGTGATGAAGCTGTAATCAATAAAAAACTTCCCAAAGAACTCCTGTTACGGTAAGTCTGTGAATGCTAATTTTTTGTTGGATTTTTTATGTATATCGTATTTGCCTATTTTAAAATTATGATCATTTCTCCATTACTGGCATATGTCATTTCCCAAAGCACTCCTGTTATGGTAAGTCTGTGAATGCTAATGTTATGTTGGATTTTTTATGTATATCATATTTGCCTATTTTAAAATTATGATCATTTCTCCATTACTGGCATATGTGATTTGTTAGACACAAATTTATTCTGCTACATTAATTATAATTTAATTTTATCAGTAAACTAGTTATGTATAAAATTTATTGATTGCTTTGTGAACTTTTAGGCTTATTGCTAGTTTTCACATATATAGTATCTGGGTTATCTGGATTTTTAATTTATCAATTCTTTTGTTAAATAATCTTACTCCATATTTTCTAGATATGAATCAAGATATTTGAAAGTTTAGTAGCAGTTTTCTCCCTTCCAACTTATATATGATTTTGTTTTCTACTTTTCCACTGCCCTGTTTATTATTATATATAATGTAAAAGAGGTGGGTTTTTTTAATTTTACAGTATTGAGTCTTTGAGGAATGATTCTAGTGTATCCTTTCTCCTACGCTCCCCATTCCCTGTATCAAAATGTGCCTATAAAGTCACTTAAGTTTGGAACAAAATATTACGTATACTGAGGAGCTTCGTGGAATAATTATTTTAAAAGGCAAAGTTATTTGAAACCCCTTCCTATCAGTATTGCGGTTAAGATTTTACCATCCTCATTTTTAACCCATAGAAGCTGCATTTGGGTTCACCCATAACATAAAACACAGACCCCCCATTTTACAAACATCTGATTTAGGATTCACCTAGGTAGAAGCTGGCATTGGGGGAGTTACTTTCAGAGCCCCTGCGCTATTTGGGCACTTAACCATAACATTCTTTGTTCTTATGTGGAATATCATGACTGAGAAAGATATTTTGCAGATGTTGCAATTAACTAGTTACTATACTCAGAGGCATCAATGCCTCTTCCTCTTAGGACCTACTGTAGTCTAGCTCATAACCAGCCCCATTACCGCTTAAGGGTAGAAAATAATCTGACTCTGCTGCTGGTAAAGGGCATTACCTAAGTATGAACATGTCTGAGTCCTCCACTAAATTGCAATCAGTGACCATAGCCTGTAAATCTTGATATTCCCTTAGTACATTCACACTGGAGAAACTAAGAAAAAATAGCTGAATTGAACTTGGAATGCATTTTTACATAAAAGCAATGCATACGTGCTGGTTGGCTATCGTTGAAATAATAACAGTAAACCCTGGACTACCCAGAGACTGGAGAATGTGTCTTTCTGAACATCTTGAGTAATTTCAGCAACATCTTAAAGAGAAATATTTTTAAATGGGCTATGTTCTTCACTGTTACCGTAAACTGAGTACATTAAAAAATTTAATTTTTTGATGATAGTGCTGTTGTTTTGGACATTAAATATTATTCTGTACTACAGTAGTTTATGTTAAGACTCACCAAAATTTGGAGAAATTACTTGACTCTTTGGTAAGTGGCCCCACCCTGCTGTTGATTTACATGTTTATATGGTTGCTTTCTAGTTTTCACCATAAAACCCAAGTTCCTTAGACCTACAAGGGCCCTCATGATCTGACAAGGGAATAATATGATTTGGTTTACATTTTTTTGTTTTGTTTTTTAATTGTTGTACTTTAGGTGAAAGTTTACAATTCAAGTTAGTCTCTCATACAAAAATTTATACATACATTGTTTTGTGACCCTAGTTGTTCTCCCTATACTTTGACAATATACTCCTCCTTTCCACCCTTGATTTCCTGTGTCCATTCAACCAGCTCCTGACCCTCTAGGCCTTCTCATCTCACCTCTGGATAGGAGCTGCTCATTTAGTTTCATGTGTCTACTTGAGCTAAGAAGTGCACGCTTCACGAGTATCATTTTATGTCCCATAGTCCAGTTTAATCTTTGTCTGAAGAGTTGGCCTCGGGAATGGTTTTAGTTCTGGGTTGACAGAGAGTCTGGGGGCCATGCTTTCTGGGGTTCCTCCAGTCTCCGTCAGACCATTAAGTCTAGTCTTTTTACTAGAATTTGAGTTCACCCCACCTTTCTCCTGCTCCATCAGGGACTCTCTGTTGTGTTCCCTGATAGGGCGGTCATTGGTGGTAGCCAGGCACCATCTAGTTCTTCTGGTCTCAGGCTGAAGAAGTCTCTGGTTTATGTGGCCCTTTCCGTCTCTTGGGCTAATATTTTCCTTGTGTCTTTGGTATTCTTCATTCTCGTTTACTCCAGGTAGCTGGGACAAATTGATGCATCTTAGATGGCCACTCGCTAGCTTTTAAGACCCCAGATGCCACTCACCAAAGTAGGATGCAGAACATTTTCTTAAACTTTGTTATGCCAGTTGGCCTAGATGTCCCCTAAAACCATGGTCCCCAGACCCCTGCCCCTGCTACTCTGTCCCTCGCAGTGTTTGGTTGTATTCAGGAAACTTCTTAGCTTTGGTTTACTCCAGTCGTGCTGACTTCGCCTGTAGTGTGTGCTGTCCTTCCCTTCACCTAAGATAATTCTTGTCTAGTATGTAGTTAGTGAATAACCCTCTCCCTCCCTCCCCACCCTTGTAACCATCAAAGAATGTTTTCTTCTGTGTTTAAACCTTTTCTTGAGTTCTTATAATAGTGGTCTTATACAATATTTGTCCTTTTGCGACTGACTAAATTCACTCAGAATAATGCCATCCAGATTCCTCCATGTTATAAGATGTTTCACGGATTCATCGTTGTTCTTTATCATTGCGTAGTATTCCATTGTGTGAATATACCATAATTTGTTTATCCATTCATCCGTTGATGGGCACCTAGGTTGTTTCTGTCTTTTTGCTATCATGAACAGTGCTGCAATGAACATGGGTGTGCACGTATCTATTCTTGTGATGACTCTTATTTCTCAAGGATATATTCCAAGGAGCAGGATTGCTGGATCACTTGGTACTTCTATTTCTAGGTTTTTAAGGAAGCGCCAAATCGATTTCCAAAGTGGTTGTACCATTTTACATTCCCACCAACAGTGTATAAGTGTTCCAGTCTCTCCACAACCTCTCCAACACTTATTATTTTGTGTTTTTGGATTAATGCTAGCCTTATTGGAGTGAGATAGTATCTCATTGTAGTTTTGATTTGCATTTCTCTAATGGCTAATGATCGTGAGCATTTCCTCATGTCTGTTAGCTGCCCAAATGTCCTTTTTGGCGGAGTGCCTGTTCATATCCTTTGCCCGCTTTTTAATTGAGTTACTTGTCTTTTTGTTGTTGAGGTTTTGCAGTATCTTGTAGATTTTAGAGATTAAACACTGATCGGAGTTGTAGCCGAAAGTTTTTTCCCAGTCTGTAGGTTGTCTTTTGACTTTCTTGATGAAGTCTTTCGATGAGCATAAGTGTTTGATTTTTAGGAGCTCCCGGTTATCTAGTCTCTCTTCTGGTGTTTTTGGTTTACATTTTTAAAGGATTTGTCTGGCTATGTATGAAAACGAGATTGGGAGATATATGTGGAAGGCTGAAAAATCCAGGCAAGCGATGAGGGTAACATAGATAACATTTTTTGCAATTCTTTAGACTTCAGTATTGCTCTGCCATTTCCCTTTCTATTTTTAGTCACTGTTTGTGACCTCACTTTGATACCTCTGGATGAGCTATAAGGTCTATAGTGGCCAGACAGATGCATTGTGCAGGAAATTGGTTGAAGAAAATTCCTGTATCAGCCAGCTTTTGTTAACCACAAATAACTCTCAAATCTCAGTGACTTTCTCCTGCACCATTACATGAAGCTACATTTTGGCTTTGGTTCTCTTCCAGACAGTGATTTGACTGTGTGTCTTCTGTGCTTAGCTTCTCATTGCTGGATGCAGACTAAATACCAAAAACCACCAAACCTGTTGCCGTCTAGTCGATTCTGACTCATAGCAACCCTATACGACAGAGTAGAAGTGCCCCATAGAGTTTCCAAGGAGTACCGGTTGGATTCGAGCTGCCAGTCTTTTGGTTAGCAGCTGTAGCTGTTAACCACTACACCACCAGGGTTTCCATAGATTAAATGAGTAGCCCCTATCTGAGGCTGAGGGCAGGTATACAAAAGACCAAGGTAGATCACCTAAGTGATTTTAAAACTTTTACTCAGATGTGGCATCATCATGTCCACCTACATCCCATTGGCTAAAGCAGTTCACATGTCTAAGTCTAATAATGATGGAATGGGAAAGTATATGGAGGAGAGGCTGTGTAAATATATGTTAACAGTACTGTTGTTGTGAGGTGCCTTCAGGTTAGCTCCGACTTACAGCAAAACATTGCCCAGTCCTGCACCATCCTCACCAACATTGCTATGTTTACAATTTACCACACACACACGTGTATTAACTGTCTCTCCTCAGTTCTGCCTCTCCTCCTTACTCTTCAGCACTGATTGCAGTGAAGAGTTGTGTAACCATATCCTAGCACTACCGCTGCCACTCATCTTATTAGCACACTGCCATTCTAGGGTCTGGGCATGGGAAAGCTTAGGAGTATTTGATTCCTTCTAGGTATCAAAATGAGTAGCCGTGAGGTGGGAGGTTGGGAAAACAAAAGAGATTGAAAAAGGAAAATATGTGTCTTACTTCTCAAGTTAGAACACTAGAGATATTTTATCTCTGTCAACATTTTTATCAATGATAATTTGGTTCTAATTTATGTGTTATGTTGGAACATACCCTTGGATACGTTATAGGTTAAATTGACTCATTTCTAAGCTAAGCAGGAAACCTAACTACCACATACAATGTTACTTCTGTGAGAAAATTAGCTTGAGTTCTAAACAACCAGTTCTATGTATAAAACATGGATTTTGTTTAAACCATTAAACACTAATAGGAAAGAGGCTTTCTTGATATCTTTGACATTGCACTGGAGAGAGAACAATTGATCAGTATAAATATTAATAAATTCAATCTGAGCATTTATAATTTATTGAAATTCATAGCATGAATTCTCTAAAAAAGTTCAAATTTGTTTAAAGTGTACAGCTCAAGGCTGGAAACAGCAGATGCCTCTGGGAAGGAAAACTGGGTCGTTAGAAGACAGGAATAGAAGAAAAACTTACTTTTCAGTACCTTTTTTAAAGATATTTTTATTTTTAACTTTTCATTTTGAAATATTTCATACTTATAAAAAGTTCCAAAAACAATACAAAGAATTTGAGCATACCCTCACCCAGCTTCCGAAAAGGTTAATATCTTATGTAAGTAGTTATCAAAATCAGGTAATTAGTGTTGTTGTTGTTAGGTGCCATCTAATTGGTTCCAGCTCATAGTGACCCTATGTGCAACAGAATGAAACACTGCCCAGTCTTGCACCATCCTAACAGTTGTTGCTGTGTTTGAGCCCATTGTTGTAGCCACTGTGTCAGTCCATCTCATTGAGGGCCTTCCTCTTTTTCACTGACCCTCTACTTTACCAAGCGTGATGTCCTTCTCCAGGGACCGGTGCTTCCTAATAATGTGTCCAAAGTACGTGAGACGAAGTCTTGTCATCCTCGCTTCTAAGGAACATTCTGGCTGTACTTCTTCCAAGACAGATTTGTTCATTCTTCTGGCAGTCCCTGGTATATTCAATATTCTTCGCCAACACCATAATTCAGAGACATCGATTCGTCATCCTTCCTCATTCATTATCCAGCTTTCGCATGCCTATGAGGCGATTGAAAATACCATACCTTGGGTCAGGTGCACCTTAGTCCTCAAGTGACATCTTTGCTTTTTAGCACTTTAAGAAGTCTTTTGCAGCAGATTTGACCAATGCAATATGTTGTTTGATTTCTTGACTGCTGTTTCCATGGATGTTGATTATGGATCCGAGTAAAATGAAATCCTTGATAACTTCAGTCTTTCCTCCGTTTATCATGATGTTGCTTATTGGTCCAGTTGTGAGGACTTTTGTTTTCTTTATGTTGAGGTGTAATCCATACCGAAGGCTGTAGTCTTTGATCTTTATCAGTAAGGGCTTCAAGCCCTCTTTGCTTTCAGCTGGCAAAGTTGTGTCACCTGCATATCGCAGGTTGTTAATTAGTCTTCCTCCAATCCTGGTGCCCCGTTCTTCGTATAGTCCAGTTTCTCGGATTATTTGCTCAGCATACGGATTGAACAAGTATGGTGAAAGGATGCAACCCTGACACACACCTTTCCTGATTTTAAACCACGCAATATCTCCTTGTTTTGTTCGAATGACTACCTCTTGGTCTGTGTACAGGTTCCACATGAGCACAATTAAGTATTCTGGAATTCAGATTCTTCGCAGTGTTATTCATAATTCGTTATGATCCACACAGTTAAATGCCTTTGCATAGTCAATAACACACAGGTAAACATCTTTCTGGTACTTTCTTCTTTTAGCTAAGAACCATCTGACATCAGCAATGATAACCCTCGTTCCACGTCCTCTTCTGAATCTGGCTTCCATTTCTGGCAGTTCCTGTTGATGTAGTGCTGCAACCGCTTTTGAATGATCTTCAGCAAAATTTTACTTGTGTGTGATATTAATGATATTGTTTGATAATTTCTGCATTCTTTTGGATCACCTTTCTTTGGAATGGGCACAAATATAGATGTCTTCTGGTCAGTTGGCCAGGTAACCATCTTCCAAATTTCTTGGCATAGACGAATGAGCTCTTCCAGTGCTGCATCCATTTGTTGAAACATCTCAATTAGTATTCCATCAATTCCGTAAGCCTTGTTTTTCACCAGTGCCTTCAGTGCAGCTTGGACTTCTTCCATAAATACCATTGGTTCTTGATCATATGCTACCTCCTGAAATGGTTAAACGTTGACCAATTCTTTTTGATACAGTGACTCTGTGTATTCCTTCCATTTTCTTTTGATGCTTCCTGTGTTCAGTTTTTTGCCCATAGAATTCTTCAAAATTGCAACTCATGGCTTGAATTTTTTTCTTCAGTTCTTTTAGCTTGAGCAATGCCAAGCATGTTCTTCCCCTTTGGTTTTCTGACTCTAGGTCTTTGCACATTTCATTATAATAGTTTACTTTGTCTTCTCAAGCTGCCCTTTGAAATCTTCTGTTCAGCTCTTTTACTTCATCATTTCTTCTTTTCACTTTAGCTAGTTAACATTTAAGAGCAAGTTTCAGAGTCTCATCTGACATCCATTTTGGACTTTTCTTTCTTTCCTGTCTTTTTAATGAGCTCTTGCTTTCTTCATGTATGATGTCCTTGATGTCCTGGTCTTCAGTCATTAGTGTTTAATGAGTCACATCTGTTTTTGAGTTGGTCTCTAAATTCAGGTGGAATATACTCAAGGTCATAGTTCGGCTCTTGTGGACTTGTTCTAATTTTCTTCAGCTTCAACTTGAATTTGCATATGAACAATTGATGATCTGTTCCACAGTCTGCCCCTGGCCTTGTTCTGACTGATGCTACTGAGCTTTTCCATTGTCTCTTTCCACAGATGTAGTCAATTTGATTCCTGTGTATTCCTCCTGGTTAGCTCCACATGTATAGTCGCTGTTTATTTTGGTGAAAAAAGGTATTTGCAATGAAGAAGTCGTCGTTGGTCTTACAGAATTCTGTCATGCAATCTCCAGTGTCATTTCTATCACCAAGGCCAAATTTTCCAACTACTGTTCCTTCCTTGTTTCCAGTTTTTACATTCCAATCACCAGTAATTATCAATGCATTTTGATTTCATGTTTGATCAATTTCAGACTGCAGAAGTTGGTAAGAATCTTCAGTTTCCTCATCTTTGGCGTTACTGGTTGGTGCATAAATTTGAATAATAGTATTAACTGGTCTTCCTTGTAGGTGTATGGATATTATCCTATCACTGGCAGCGTTGTACTTCAGGATAGATCTTGAAATGTTCTTTTTGACGATGAATGCGATGCCATTCTGCTTCAATTTGTCATTCCCAGCATAGTATACTCTATGACTGTCCAATTCAAATGACCAATATCAGTCCATTTCAGCTCACTAATGCCTAGGATATCGATGTTTATGTGTTCCATTTCATTTTTGACGACTTCCAAATTTTCCTAGATTCATACTTCATACATTCCATGTTCCTGTTATTAATGGATGTTTGCAGCTGTTTCTTCTCATTTTGAGTTGTGCCACATCAGTAAATGAAGGTCCTGAAAGCTGAACTCCATCCACGTCATTAAGGTCAACTCTACTTTGAGGAGGCCACTCTTTTGTCTTTTGAGTGTCTTCCAACCTGAGGGGCTCATCTTCTAGCACTATATCAGACAGTGTTCTGCTGCTATTCCTAAGGTTTTCGTTGGCTAATTTTTTCAGAAGTAGACCTCCAGATCCTTTTTCCTAGTCTGTCTTAGTCTGGAAGCTCAGCTGAAACTTGTCCACCCTGGGTGACCCTGCTGGTATGTGAAATACTGATGGAATATCTTCCAGCATCACAGCAACACGCAAGCCACTGCAGTACGACAAACTTGACAGACGTGGGGCTTATTTGTGTAATCCCACCTAATCGTTTTGTGGGAGTCACAAAGGTTATGGCTAGAAGGGCTGTATTAACTAACTCACTGCACAACACACACTTTTTCTCCCTTTTGATTAGAATCTATCTGTTGGGTCCTTGACTAAAACATTCAGTAATGGTAGCCGGGCACCAACCATTTCTTCTGGTTTCATGGCAAAGGAGGTAGTAATTCATGGAGGCAATTAGATCAGCGCTCCATTTCCTTCTCAATTCCTGGGTTTCCTTTCTCTACTGCTCCAGGCAAATAGAGACTAATTGTTGTAACTTGGGTATCCTTCCTATATCTTCTAAGTGTGTGTGTATGTTTTGAATTTCATGTCATATATATGTATTGTATGTTTTTAAAAATAGTTTAATAAAACTCGTATATTTGGTTTGATTAAGTTTTAAATTACATACAGAGAGAAAAATTGTGATGCCAAGACCATACTGTTCCCTTGTCTATGCAAGGCCACAGCCTAGTTACCAGTGAATTAAGCAAGTGTTCTTGTTTCCTCTTAACTTTAAGTTTCACTTACTGATTCTCTTCTGGCTCCCTTTTGAAACAAAGTTTATTATTAATGGTCTACCAAGCTGGAATCTACTGTTTGCATAATGTGAAATTCAGTTAGCAGGATTGACAGTACTCCGTTTCAGATCAGGACCATATGCATTTATTTAAGGATACCTGTTGAAAAATGAATGTCAGTGTTTATAAGACAAAGATCTTGTGTGTTTTCCAAGAGCTACTGTGAATTACCTTGTTTCTCAAGATTGTTTCTGAGGATGATATTGATAACTACAAAAATGACTTGAAGTGATATGACTTCTTGAGACCACAGATGCCCTTTTAGCTATGAGACAGAGTGCGCTTTCAGAATGAAGATTGTTATTACTTACAAGATTCTGAATTTTTAAATTATTTTTTTGACTCCTGGGAGCGTTGGATCATAAATATGACGTGATACACATGTATGTATGAGTGAGTAGATGAACTTTTTAAACTCTGAAAGAATGAATTCGCTGGAGTTTTTTTTTTTCTCCCTTCTTCCGTTTGTCTAGAATAAAGGCCCTTAGGTGGCACAAATAGTTTGCACTGGACTACTAACCTAAAGGTTAGCAGTTTGAAACTCCCTCTCCCCTTCTAGCCACACTGTGGAAGAAAGGCCTCACAATTTGCTTCCGTAAAGATTACAGCCCAAAAAAACCCTATGAAGCAGTTCTACTCTGTAATACGTGGCATCACTACGAGTTGGAATCTGTTGGGTGGCAACGGGGTTTTTTTTTGGTGGGAGGGCAGAGGGGTAGGTTGTCTAAAATAGTAGATAACCATGCTGTGTTGGGGATCCCCAAGACCACTTCCAGGTTCAGTGATGGACTAGGAGGACTCACAGGAGGAATCAGCATATAGTCGTATTTACGGCTATCTTTACTACAGGGAAAGGATGCACAGCAAAATCAGCAAAGAGAAAGGGCACATGGGGAGAAATCCAGAGGAGACAGAAGCTTCCAAGACTCCTCTCCCAGTGGAGTCTCACAGGATGCACTTAATTCCTCCAGCAATGAGTGGTGACAACACGTGTGAAATGTTTTCTACAGGAAGTATCATCTGGGAATGGTGGAAACTCTCCAGAAACCCAGGTTCTAGGATAGCAGTCTAGGGCTTGCTATGTTAACTCTTCTGCACACATCTCATATTCTTTTCAGGAAAGCTCATAGGGTTGATGATTTCTAGTAGCTTTTCCTTCAGTTTAATTGCCAGGAGTTCAAGATGATAGGTGTGTGTGTGTGTTTCTTCTTTTTAAAAGCATAATGGTTAAAAACATGGGCTCTATAATCTGACTACCTAGGTTCTCTCATTTGCTAGCTAAAAATTGAGAATAATACTAGTACCTACCTCATAGAGGTAGCATAAGGGTCAAATGGGTTGATATATGTACAGTGGTTAGACGAGTGCCCTGGCATATAGTAAGTGCTATAAAAAGGTGTGTGTTACCAGTATTGGTTCTACTTTTTCCTCATAGACCACAAAATGATGTGATCAGATTCCAAGACTATCAAAAGTGACCATCTCTCAATTTTAAGGTGCAAATTGGCATGTGTTCCTATGTCAAAGGATAGAATAACAACATTACTCTTATCCATCATTTAGTTTTCTGGCCCGCTCAATTATCCAGAACAAAGCAAAGAAACAGGAAATAAGCAGACAGCTCAAATGTGTGCTTTATTCAGAGGATGCATGCTAACTATTTCTCAGGCCCTATTTACTCTTTTTTTTTCTTTTTTTTAAACATAGTTCTCACAAATTTGATTATGAGATGCAGTAAGTTAACATGAGATCAGAAGGGTAATGATGATAGGGGCCCCTGAGTTTTAAAAAGTAGCAGTCTGAGAGTAGAGAAGAATATATAAAAACTAACAAATAGAAACTTTCAAAACCGTAGCAGTGCTGTTTAATGAAGAGACAAACATATTTTAGTCACCTGTGAGGGTTTCACTGTGTAGGACAACAATTAATGTTTTTCATGAAGGCTATGAGATGTCAGGAAATATTTAAATTCTCTTCCCTTAAACCTTAATACATGAGCAGACATTTATTGAGTGATAAAATGTTTTATGTTGCTTATAGAAATAATAGTCACTGCTTTCAGGAAGCTCACAGAGTGGTAGAGAACCATTTGAGAGTAAGTTGCAGACATAATGCTCTTTGCCCTTAAAAACTTCAGTGTGTATTTTCTAAAAAACAAAGATATTTTCTTATATAGCCACAGTGCAATAATCAAGATCAAGAAGTGGACATGGATACAATACTATTATCTAATTTCCAGACCTTATTCCAGTCTTACCAGTGTTCTATTAATGTTCTTTAGAGTAAAAGGAAAAAAATAAAGATTTTTCTTCCTGGTTGAGGCTCCAGCCAAGGATCACAGATGGCATTTAGTTATCACCTCTCTTATCTGGAACAGTTCCTTAGTCTTTGTCTTTCACCAGCATTGACAGTTTTGAAGACTACAGGCCAGCTATTTTGTAGAATGTCCCTCCTGATTAAATTCAGTTTTTGCATTTTTGGTAGGAGTGCCACAGGAATGATGTAGTATCCTTCACAGTGCATCAAATCATAGACAAACAATTTACCCCAAAGTCTTTTTACATAGTCTGGCCCCTGTCTAACTCTCTGGACTTTGCTCAGTGTCCTCATCTGTAAAATGGAAATGATAATAGTACCTATCTGTGAGGACTGTTGTGAGTAGTCATTCTATTGATATATATAATGTACTTAAAATAATGCCTGACAACATAATAACTCAATAAAGGATTGTGCTGCTGCTATGCTCCATCCCTTATTGTCTCTTCCTTATCTTCAAACAGGCCTTCATCTTACACCATACACCCATTTCCTCTACCTGGAATGCTGTTTTCCCCAGATCTGGGCAATCCTAGTTTCTTTGATCATTCAAGTCCCAGATCAAATGTCTACTCCTAAAGGAGACTTTCCCTGACGATTCTTCTATCATATTACTGTACTTTATGTTCTATATAGCACTGCTCACTACCTGAAATTTTCTCACACATTTTACTTACGTTCTATCTCCTACCCCTAGACCATAAGCTACACAACAGCAGGATCTAAAACAGTGCCTATAGATAGTAGGTGGTAAAACTATATACCCACTCCTCAGTTATTGACACGGTTAGGTTGCAAAGACCAGGTCGTTATGTGAAATCAGCATTATGTGAAAAATCGGCATTATGTGAAAATGGATGATGACCACATCAGATCACAAAATGGAGGATGACTACATCATTACATAACTGCCAAATTACATCCTTACGTAACTGCTAGACCACTGAGACTCATGGCCCAGCAAAGTTGACACATAACCTTAAGTGTCATAGCCAGTGTTACTCTTACTGTCACCTCACACCTCGGCATTCATTACTGCCAGATGTACGTTGTTAATGCAGAAAATAGTCAGATAGTAGATTTTTTTACTATTGCTGTAAATGCAAAATGTCGGATAACTAAAGTTGATAAGTGACGAGTAAGTGTATTTTGAATAAACACTTGAAACTCACCCCCTCTGTGTTCATGTTTCTTTCTATTCTGGCAAGCCAAAAGCTTACAGCCACAACTTTCAAAGATGTTGCCGATCATTGTAACTAGACTTTTCCCCCCTTCCTATCCACCCATCTGGCCCTAGACTCTCTAGACATCATTGTAGGTCGCCTACAGCTACTTATTTTCATTTTATTATTTGTACTGTAATTGTTCTCTGTGCTTTTGTTCAGGGACTTCCCTGCCCCTCGCTGGTGTCTTGCTGAGATTGCAAGATATAGATCAGTTACATTTACTCACCGTGTCGCTCCAGCTTAACCTTTCCAACTCATTTAATTTATCCTCAGTTTTAATCAGTCCCTTAAGGGGACCTCTATAGTTGGAGCAAATCAAAACATGTCAGCAATCTGTTAGAGAAAGTAAATGTATAAGAAAGCGTAGGGAGGTTTCCTGTAAACAACTCAGCTGCCGTTACTTGTTTTTCTGACATCATGCAGCTATTCCAGTCATCAAAAGCACCTTCTACTTCGAAACTGAAAATATTTACAAAATGCACACAACTTTCTGTCTGATGTAAGTATTAACAAAGGTTATTCCAAGTTGCAAAATGTGATTGATAAACTCTAATCACTAAGCAACAAAATTTTGTTCTTTTAAGCTGACACAAAAGCTTTTTACGATGAGAGTGACTATGGAATAGTAAATCTACCTTCAGTCTTCTCCAAACAAAAGATTACTGACCTCCATTTTGTAACACTCCAGGATCTCCAGTTATCTCAAGGGATGTCATAAAATTCTTAAAGCAAAATTAACTTTAATCTCTTAAATCTTTAAAGCACATGCTATATTGTACTTTTTTCCAGTTGCAAAAGAGCTTAACTTGTTATTCAGATCAAGGTGGCCTTTAAGGATGTTCGTGAGTGAAGAGGGCTTCAAGAGAAGTAACCCATTCACTTTATTTCTGGGAGCCCAAACCTATTTATACAGGTGGCTTGTGGTGTTAGAGAGTTTATCAGGGCATAAGCAAATAAATTCTTGGTCTGCTTCAAAACAAGTATTTATTTGACCTCTATAAAAAAACTGAAAAAAATTTTAGGCAGTAAATGTTTACTAACATTGATGTATTACGTTAAATCAGGTTTAATTTCTAAATTAGAGTTAAGTACATAGAGATATAATATTTTATAGTTATTACAATGTTATTTTGTCCCGTCTTTTCTTTATAACTGCAAAATTCTTTTTTTTAATTGATGTAATGAAGCTTACATTTCAAGTTAGTCTCCTATGCAGAATTTTCTTTTCTTTTTTTTAACATACATTGTTACGAGACCTCAACCGCTCAACCCATTCTGTGACAGCACACTCCTCCCCTCTGCCCCTGATTGCCCATGAACATTCAACCAGCTCCTAACTCTCTCTGCCTTCCCCTCTCACCTCTGGACAGAAGCCGCCCCTTTAGTCTCTTATATCTGCTTGTCTAAGAGGCACATTCTTCACGAGTATCGCTTTTTGTCCCACAGTCCAGTCCAATACCTGTCTGAAGAGATGGCCTCGGAAATTGTTTTAGTTCTGGGGTGATGGAGAGACCAGGGGCCATGCTTTCTGGGGCACCTCCAGTCTTATTCAGACCATTAAGTCTGGTCTTCTTACTAGTATTTGAGTTCTGCATCCCATCATTCTACTGCTCCATCAGGGACCCTCTGTTGTGTTCCCTGTCAGGACATTCATTGGTGGTAGCCAGGCACCATCTAGTTCTTCTGGTCTCAGGCTGATAAAGTCTCTGGTTTATGTGGCCCATTCTGTCTCTTGGGCCAGTACTTTCCTTGTGTCTTTGGTGTTCTTCGTTCTCCTTTACTCCAAGCAGTTGGGACCAATTGATGCATCTTAGATGGCCGCTTGCAAGCTTTTAAGACCCCAGACGCCACTCACCAAAGCAGGATGCAGAACATTTTCTTAATAAGGTTTGTTATGCCAATTGACATAGATGTCCCCTGAAAGCATGGTCCCCAGACACCGCATCCCTGCTACTGTCTCTCAAGGTATTTGATTGTATTGAGGAAACTTCTTAGTATAACTGCAAAATTCTTTATAAAGATACTCCTCCCGTAGGCTATTTCTTTTGATATCCAGAGTTGGAAAAAATTGTTTATTTTTACTTTTATAAAATTATATCTGTTAGAAATCTTTTATCACCCCTTAATGTAAGTGCTTAAATTTGTATGATACTTATTCTTACATTATCAAGTGAAAAATTTCTTACTCTCTTACGTTTTACATGGGCAATATTTGTAAATTGTTGCAAGTTTTTTGTATGTGTGTTTGCTTGTTTAAAAGAGCTTCTGCTTTTTTTGGTTTGTGTTAATGTAGTCAATTATTTATAGACAAAAATAAAGAGAAACTTTATCATATAATAAAGTTGGCCTCTCTTTTCTTTTTAGAATATTCTCTTTTCTGGATGTCGTTACCTTGTGTCGCTGTGCTCAGGTCTCCAGGGTAAGAATGGTTGACATGATACAGGCGAAATCTTCCTGGCATTCATGATGGCAGCCTCTGTATAGTAGGCTAGCCATTTACCTCAGGTGTTATTTTTATGTTGTTATGTTTCAAAGGATATTATTTGAACCATGACATACCTAATTCTACAATGGGATTATATTTAATTTTTTGTAACTCTTAACAATTTACATAGTATAAACAGAGGAAACGTTTTCAATGAAAAAAAGCATTAAACATACAAATTAAAAGGCTTGACTAAGAATTATAATGGAATAGTATTTCATTGTGTTTTTCTGGTTAAGAATGTTGTACATATGACACAATACTAGGAACCGTAAGGATTTCTCAGTATGTGAGAGCAAAGGCAATGCAACTAGTCAAATATATTTACTTTTGGTACAACTCAGAACATTTTGTGGGGAGGGCAGGAGAGAAGCAAGGAGATGAGGGGAAAGAAACCTTTTTTAACTTATATTGTGTATTATATATGCAGCCTTATATGGGTCTTTCAGCAGTGTTGAATTTTACAGTGGCAAATACAATAAACTTATCTAAATTCTCAGATGGCCTTTCTTCCATTTAACGAAAGTAGTGATAGAGGGATGGGAAGGGGGAGAGAGAGGGGAAATCACTGTCTGGGAAGTAGTGAATTTTTATCTATAATGGTCGAAAAGTTGGCATCAACTAAGGGTAATGATTACACAACCTGGCTAATGTAGTTGTTATCACTAAGCTGTATGTCAGGAAAAAAAAGGTGAAATGGCAAATAAAGTGTTTCATATAACTTTACAACTACAGCAGCAGCCAAAAAAAAAGGCTGCACCTGTTGATACTGCTTAGGTACAATTAAACACTTCATGGGATTAGTTTTCTTCGTTTGAAGGTTTAGGGTCATGGCTTCGTGGTTCATGTGGTTCATGGGTCTATCCACTCAGTTGGCCTAAGATTGTATTTGGAGTTTCTGTCCTAACTCCTAGTTTGGTGCATAGCACCTAGGGTGTTAAAAGCTTTCAGGTGGCCACCCAAGATACAGTTGGTCTGTATTTGCCTGGAAAAGCAGAGGAAGAAGGAGACCCTTGAATCAGGAAAGGAAATGGACTGCAGTTTTAATTGCTTCCATGAACTACTACCTCTTTTGCCATGAAACTAGATGAAATGGATGATGCCCAGCTACCATTACTAAATGTTTTGATCAAGAACCCAGTAGATGGATTCTGATCAAAAGGAGGAAAATCATAGAGCAGAACTTCAAATTCATATGGAAACCAGACTTGCAGGATCCATTGAGATAAACAGCAGTTTAGCTCAGTTAATAAAGAATGCTTGCCTTGAGCATTGCACTATTATAAAGAATTATCTATATGAATTCAGACTGACAATAGTTTATCTGAAGCATAGATGGGAACCTTAAGGGGCAAAGAGTATAAATTAATGGTGATGAAACAATATGGGTAGAGATAGTGAGAATGGTAACACAATGTGAAGTACATAATCAGTGTCATTGAACTGTACATGTGGAATGAATGTATGTTTGGTTAAGTATATTTTCACCAACAAAAAGTGATAGATTCATGGTTTTAACAATATTTTCTCTTGGATGAGCTGTGCCTAGATTTCTTTATCATTTAAAAGAACTTTGTTCTTATTTTAGTGCTTTCATGGTTATGCAAAATGGTTGAAAAAAAAATCATTAAAGCTCATTTCTGTTTGTAAATATAGGGTGCTAGTTAAATGTCCAATAATACTATGTTTCTCTTTATATATTTTGAAACAGGAAATATGCTTTCAACAGATGTTTTCCTAAGTAGAAACTCATTTTTACCTTAATCATAACAGAAACAAGATTTAATTAAAAGAGTGCCTAAAATGAGAGACATTACTGAGCTAACTCTTTGTCTGTAATTATAATATCTGTCCCTTTACTATTTTCCCTAGGTAGGGGGTGTTTTGACTTCAGTCGTATCACAAAACTATTTAAGTAGACTCTGGCTTCAAGCCTCCCTAAATGAGATTTAGATAATCTGAAGCCCTGTTAACCTTTCTTATCATTTTGATTTTTAACTGTTGGTAATCATTTCTTAATAAATGGCTTTGTTCCATTAACAAAGCCTCTTAAGAGTGGCGCATAAAAGTCCAATTTTCATGTTATTGTCCCTTGTTCTTCCCTCAAAAGATAATTGCTAGAATTAAAAAAAAAAAAAAAATGAAGGAGAAAACCAGATTTCATCCCCAGAGTCAATTTCTAAGTTACACTTAGCCATTTTTTGTCAGTTGATGTTGATGACAAAATGCTGAGACATCATAATCTTATTAACTGCCACTGATATAAAGTGTAAGATTATTTTTATTAGAAAATTGCTTCATGAACCATTCCTGATCTCTTTGGTAAAACACATATATAATAATTAATGAAATGAGTAAGTACCTACAATTGTCATTTTGTTAATAAACTGAACAATGGCTTTTTGTTTGTTCATTCATTAACAAATACTTATTAAGAACCTACTGTGTAGCAGGTACCGTCCTAGGTGCTGGATATGTAATATGGTTATCTCATAGAGTATTTTGTTTTCATGATATCTGTGTAGGTGGACCCAAGTGTCCCTTCAAATCATCATGACCACGTACCCACAAAAAACAAACAAAAAAGCCTTTACTGTAGAAAATTCGAAAATTCACCCTGTTTTGCTACCTTTAATGTAGTTTTTGCATCTAAAAAGCCACACTAAACCTGCGTATCAGCTATTTTGGACACAACCAGTAATTTTTGGGTGATTTTTTTAAAATGACATTTCTGTCCCTGATACTTGTGTGGTCTCTCTGGAAATGCTTATTATATTGCTCTTAGAAATGAGTGGGTTTTCCTTTCTGTCTCTATATGAAGCTGAGATAATCATTGTAAAATAAAATACACAGAGCAGTGTCTAAATCTGTTTAGTTGCACATTCTTACCACAGAAATGTTGATTTTAGTGAGTTTTAATTGTTTTCATTGCAGGTTCCTCTTCCCACTTAATATGTGTTAACTTAAAAGAATGGAAGGCACAATGCCAATATTCATTAAATCTGGATAGTTGGTACATCAGTAGTTATCCTGTTATTCTCTGTATTTGAAGTATTTAGTTTATTTACTTACTTATTTTAAAAGCAGGCTCTAGAGAGGAACCTGTCATTGCTAATTTTAGTCTGCGTTCTGCGTATTTGTTGCTTGCTGGAGAAAGCAGAATAGAGAAATGAAAAATACCGTACCACATCAGAAGTTTATTTGCTCAAGGATCTGTTAAACGTACGATCTTTAAAATTGTTATCTGTTGGTGAATGGATAAACAAACTGTAGTACATATACACAACAGAGTACTGTGCAGCGATAAAGAACAATGATGAATCTGTAAAGCATCTCACAACATGGATGAATCTGAAGGGCATTATGCTGAGTGAAATAAGTCAATCAAAAAAGGACAAATATTGTATGAGACCACTACTATAAAAATGCATTAAAAAGTTCACATACACACACACAAATTTTTATCTGTTGCCTCCCATGGCTAGCCATTTTAAAAAATCATTGGAAAAATATGAGGCCACTAAAAGAAAAGTAACATTGAATTCCTGACAAAACCTCAGACATTTCTAGAATGATAACCACTTGCTTACCCACCCCCCCCCACCCCCCATGTTTCTGACATACTTCTTGCTGAATGTGTGATAATTATCCTGGTGCTTGTAAGTATATCAAGAATTTGTTTTTCGGAATTTCTGAGAAATACCTGTAAGTATAGCTAGTACTGAATCCGTGTTTTAATTTGTTGAAGTAAGAGATAATACTCTAAATTTATAACAGCATTAAGACTTTTGTTTACATTTTAAATTTTATAGGCAAACTTTTAAAGGCTTTCTGATTAAAATACAGAATGATTTTAACTGGAGTTATTTATCACCTAATCCTGAAAAGCTGAAAAGCTTTTTTTACTTTCTTGGCTTCTTTCAGCTTGTTGAAGCTGAAGTATTATTACTGTTTTAAAATTACTGCTGAATCAAGTGATGATCAATTGAAAAACATATTTGAGTGAGCAAATTGATGAGGAGGAAAAGCATTAAGGCTCTATCATGTGTACAGAAAGATGATAGTGTCTTTTCTTAGTTGCAAATTACAGTATCACAGATTCAAGTCTGACCAAGTGATACTATGGATAGCACATGCATATTGAACACGACTATATTTGGAGTACTGTCCCCTTCCTTTGGTTTCACCCTTATCTTATTCCCAGTTTAGGGATAGAGAAAGAGACTTATTTTTCATCAGCTGAACTATCTCATTTTGGATAGAAACTAGAATCTTCCAGTTAGAAAACAGCTTCTGGCTGTGATACTTACCACAACCTTGCCCTTTCCCCAACTTCCCTAATCTAAGATCCTCCTTAGCTGTTAGTTTCTCTACCTGTTCATTTATAAGGTAATCTAATTGGAGAATAAAGTATGGGTCAGGAGTAAGGCAGGTCTTTGGGGAGTTAGTGGTGCGGTTGAGAAATGTTTATGGTCCATTTCATTCATTAGTTGGTTGTCATTAGGTTAAATTGTGAATTTAAAATTTCTGGCTTTTCCTCTTCATTTCAGCTCTTGCTCATTCTTTCCTTTTTTCTTCAAAATAGGCCTGGAATGTTCTGGCTCTGGATGGCAGTAACTGGCAGCGAATTGACCTGTTTGATTTCCAGAGGGATATTGAGGTATAATTATGTGGTGTGTGGCCCCATTTCTCTTGTTAGAATGTAATTACAGCATGGAACAGATTAACCCCAGCCATATAAATCTTCTTCTTTTCCCTGGAGAGAAAAACTATTAATTTCAGTGCATCTGAACTTCATGAGAGCCTTTAAAGTTCCCAAGAGCTTGTTTAGTTTTTGAGAGTGAACAGAATTATTTCACTGAAATGAAATCAAAGTTTTTTTTTTCGTTTTTGTTTTTTCAGTAGAAATGTGAACCTGTGTTTGCTTATTTAAGGAAGGCATTTTATATTTGTTTATTGAAGAACAAATAGAGTTACAACTTGTTGTGGGTAGTATTTGCACATATTCTTGAGATGAGCATTTTGGTTCTTGGGAAGGCTACAGATAGTTTTTGTGGAGAATGAAAAAAAGAATAAAGTCAAAATCGTTTATTGAATTGTTTTTTCTGTTCTATGGTAGAGCCGCTTCTCTTAGTATAGTCTGTTATCTCTAAAATAGAGAAACATAATGGGTTTTAGAGTCAGATAAACTTAAGGCTTAAGCTTAAATTATTTTAACCTGAATTTGAGCTATCTGGTCCTTAGTTTTTTCACCAGGAAATAATAGCTTCCTCATAGTGTTATAAGAATTAAATTAGTCTTTTTTTTTTTTTTTCCTTTTTTAAGTTCCAGTGGAAATAATTCTCTTGAGATAAGAAGTTTAAAAAAAAAAAGTCGTACGTACTTTCCATTGTCTTCAGAAAGTGTTTTTAAAATAATACCTGCTGATATTATACTGGATTTTTATGTTTTTCACAATTCTCTAATCTTCATGGTTGTACATGTTTATGCGAATACTACCTGCAAAATCATTCAGCAGGCTTTTGTTCAGATTCTGTTATGTGCAGAGTACTACAGTAAACACATCAGAAGGGATACAAAAATGATAAAGACAGTTACTATCTTTCAGTAGCTGTGGTTTAACCAGGAGTGTAGTATACATGTATATAGTAGCATAAGAGCACCATAGGGCACCATTTCCTCAAATACAGAATGTCTTACAAATTGAACAAAATAAAGATACAGAGTTTAGGCATGTTTCAGGTAGATGGATTAATCAGGAGAGCTTTCTTAGAATAAGCCAAAAACCAAACTCGTTGCTGTTGAGTCGATTCCGACTCATAGTGACCGTATAGGATAGGGTAGTACTGCTTCATAGGGTTTTCGAGGAGTGTCTGGTGGATTCCAACTGCTGACGTTTTGGTTAGCAGCAAGCTCTTAACCCCTGTGCCACCAGGGCTCGAATAAATAAATTAGGCCTTTAAAATGAGAAGAAAGCTTTTCTCTTTGTTTATAAATTGTTTAAAAAAATCAGATGTGTTCTTTTCTCAAAAACAGTGAGATAGCTTATCTTTTTGTTTACCTGTCTTATAGGGCCGGGTAGTGGAGAATATTTCAAAAAGATGTGGGGGCTTTTTACGGAAGTTGAGTCTTCGTGGGTGTCTTGGAGTAGGAGACAATGCATTAAGGTAAGACCATAACTGTTGATTAATCTTCTTGTTGAATCGTCCCACCCAGAATAGCACCATCTCACCCAGAAAATACAAAAATAGTTTTTAAATGTGTAAGCTCTTTAGAACCCAATCACACATACATTACTTATAGCACAAAAATATACAGTAATAGGAGGTATGGTTTGGGGAAGAAAACAAGAACAAGTGCTGTCCCCAAAAAGCCAGACTCCCCATCATAACTGGTTCTTTCTGGGACCTTGAGTAAGATTTTTTTGACATTTGTTTACTCAAAGGTAGATCATTTGAACTTGGTTGACATAAAGATCAGTGTTTAAGAGTATGTGGTTGAAAATTTATTTGTAATGGTGAACCACTTTGGTACCAACAATCAGTATTGCCAGTGATAAAATCGTTTGTTATTATTATTTTTTATGCCTGAAGTGGTGCCCATTTCACTTGGGAGCTTTTACTTTGTTTCTTTCCGATAAAGGACGTTTGCACAAAACTGTAGGAACATTGAAGTGCTGAATCTTAATGGGTGTACAAAGACCACAGACGCGTAAGTATTGTATGTTTTAGAAGGGTAAGTCATAGCCCCTTGTGTCTGGTCTACACTAGCTTTAAATGCAGACCACTAAATATATTTAGCAAATTTCATCTTATTTTTACAGAGGAAAGCTATTTTAAAAGGAAAAAGCAACATTAAAGTAAAAAGGAAATAAACTTATTTTGAATTTGGCCTATATCCTATTTTGATATTTAAAGCAAAACTTAAAAAAATTGTAGTTGATGTATATGCAGTAGGGATACTGAAAATATCGATTACTAGGATTATTTTTATTTCAAGAAGAAGATACTAGCAAGTATATTTCAGAAGCCACAGTAAAATATAATTCTGTAAAAACATGTAAAATCTTAACCACAGGACTAAACAGCTTATGATAATCAGTAATGGTAGCATTTATAAAATGACTCTTTAAATGTGTTGTGTCTGTGTCAGTCGCAGTATAAAAAAACTAGACATATCCTCCATTCTTGAGAGGCTTACAGTCACAGATATAGTAGACATAATAAACCTTCAGCCCAAGGATGTAAGTTGATAATTACATGCATCAGATAACATTTGAATATTATGTAGGGATATTGTTGCCCATTGTGAGGTAAAATGAAGTCATTGTAGAAGCATGTTTGCACAGGGAGGAGCAATTTGTTACTCACCACGTCTTCCTGTCCAAAAAAGCCTCATGAAAGAGATGGGATCTTTGGAATTGCTTGGATAAAGGAAAGTAGAAGACACTCTAAGCATAGGGTACAGATTATTTATTCTCTTCTTTGAGGTCACAACATTGTTAACAACATTTAATGTAAAATAGTATCTGAAAGACAGGGGCTATGGTTATTAATTCATTCTGCTAAATAAGTATTATTCCTATGGATTGATGTGGAAACCTTTAATATGCGAGGCAAATTTGCTGGTGCCTTCCTCTCACTGCTGCTTCATACCAGTAACTCTGCATTTATTTTAAATAGATTACCTTTTGATTTTTTCTTTCCTTGAATACTTAGTGTTATAGAGATTAAGAATTCGACCATTTAGTATCTAGAAAAGTTAAATGTAATTTACACTTTTTTCTGGGAATCTGTTCTATCCCAGAGCTACACTGGCAAAAATACACTATAATATATGCCCAAGGCTATTCATTTGCGCTGTTTGTAATGAAAAGCACTACATTATTTGTAATAGCAAGATTAGAAACAAGCCAGATGTCTGTTGGTAGAGGAGTGGTAAAAGAAATGAGAAAAATTTCTATATAGTACTCAGGAGTGAACTCCAGGACATACTGTAAAGTGAAAAAAGGAGTTTATGTAATATGATACCTTCTGTAGGGGCAGAAGACTTACTGTATTTTCGCAGATAACACGCATTATATGTTCCCCCAACTGTGCAACACCCCCCGTGTTATTTTCGTAAGCACACTATGCCATTTTTTTTTTTTTTACATGTTACTGACTTTAGTTAACACTAAGACAAAATTAAACTATGAATAAGCAGATCTAACATAACCTAATGGTTTCACTTAAGACGATCTAATAAGGTTTTCGCCTTCAACTGTTGAGTTAATGCACTGTAATTATCAACTTAAATTAATAGAAACACATGCATGGTTTCGTTTGTTTATTTCCTGATTACTGGTGGACTACTAAACTTGATCCATGACGTTTTGACCATGACTTACAACTTTATTATACAGTTATGATCAAAAGCAACAGTTTCAGACTATTTTTATAGCATATAAGCAGGAGATTAAAGAAATGAATAGAATGAAAGAAAATGAACAGAACAGTATGGTTTACCTGTAATATGGGAGGACAGGTAAATGAGGCCAAAATTTACTTCTGGAAATATCACGAGACATGTGCAGTACGCCAGAACTGTTTTACTTAATTTCATAATTTCCACACATTATATATATGGGTGCATTATTTGCAGAAAAATTCTGTAATACATATGTGTGTGTATGTTTATATTTTTCCCGAAAAGAAACAATGGAAATATCTATCAGAAGCTAATAAAAATGGTTTATAGGGGAGGGTGACAACATAAAGAGATAAGAATGAAAGAGAGACCTCTGAAGTATCATGCTTTATAGTTTTACTTTAATAGCCATGTAAATGGTTGACATAATTAAAACAGTAATTAAGAAAAAAAATCAAAACAGTCCCTATAAACTGAAAACAACATAAAACACATAAACTCAACCATATCAAGCTGGAGCTATAACCACTCAGAGAAAAATTTCTGACTTGTTTTCTTCGGAAAATTTAAAACATACATAGAAGTAAACAAAATAGTATAATGAGTCCATTCCCCAGCTTCAACTATTATCAACTTATGGCCAGTCTTGTTTCATCTATAGTATTACCCCCTTACCTCCTCTCGTTTTATCTTATTTCGGAAAAAAAAACAGTTCCAGACATCGTATTATTTAATCTGTAAATATTTTATTATGAATTTGTAAAAGGTAGAGGCTTTTAACATAGTGCGTTAACTTTGTCACTCCTATAAAAAACTTAATAATATCTTAATAGCATCAAATAACCATTTATCCATGT
The DNA here is from genome assembly GCF_000243295.1 of Trichechus manatus latirostris. Classification (NCBI taxonomy): domain Eukaryota; kingdom Metazoa; phylum Chordata; class Mammalia; order Sirenia; family Trichechidae; genus Trichechus; species Trichechus manatus. The sequence goes on along the minus strand of NW_004443990.1, from coordinate 15,814,452 downwards.
TCAGATTTCCACTATTCTAGTGACTTTAAAAACACAGTATAAAAGAAAAAAGATACAAATTTAAAAATCAAACAGACTTCTGCTTCTGATCATGATATCATACTTGCTGTCTTGCTGTAAAACAACTAGATAACTGGCAAAATATATAAAACAACCAGTTTGAGATGTAGGATTACATGCAGCACAGGACTAAAGCCTAAGAAAAGTGAAATAAATGAGGTGAGCCCTGTGATTACCAGGCTTTTTGCCTGGAGGCATTTTCCAGATAATGGCGCAAGGAGAGGGTGCCCAGGCAAAGCACAAATATCTTGCTGATCTACAGAGAAAGAGATCAGAGTTCTGAGAAACTTAGATGACTAGACTGTGTGGCTGGTGAGGGAGAACTACTCAAAAAAAGGACTGCAGAAATCTGTGTAGACTTGGCTGAATACTAAATTATGTATATATGCACGGGTGAGACTCTACAAAACTGGGCAAAGAACATCTAAGTAGTAAAGAACAATTACTGGGAAGCTGTAAGCTGAAAAATTGCCAGAGCTCAATGAGACTGGGAGAAGTTTGAACCATCCAGAGTGGAGAAAGCTCATTGAACATCTGGAACATTCAATAGAGACTCCAGAAAGGTCACACCTTGTTAGTAGGGCTGAACTAGACTTGCCCTGATAAATGTTAAAAACAAACTTCAAAAGAATCAAATTGAGCCACAATTAACTTTCTGCCAAAGCAAAACTCAGCACTCTTTAAAGGAAGACAACAAAATCATTACAAGACATGCAAAAGAAGCCATAAAATGTGGCACAGAACCAGAAGAAAAACCACAGACCAATGAAGAGTTTTAAAATAGCAATTATAAATATACTCAAGAATTTAAAAGAAAATCTAAACATAATGAGATTAAGAGTAAAATGAAGGGGGAAAGTTATACTATTTCAAATACTAATCACAGGAAATTCAAAGTAGATACTAATAACAGGTGAAATAAATTTCAGAAAAAAGAGTAGATAAAAAAGATATTGCATAGTACCCTTAAACAAGTAGGCAGAAAGGTGGTAAAGCTATGGTAGACTGGAATACTATCAGTGAACTTGATCTGTTTGACATATGTAGAATGGTACACTGAAAAGCACCAAAATAAATACTCTTTTCAAGTGTACTAGGAATATTCACTAAGACATACCAAATAATGGACCATAAAATAAGTCTCAGTGAATTTAGAAGGATTGAAATCATACTGAATACCTTCTATGGCCTCAACAGAATTAAAGTAGAAATTAATAATCAAATATCTGGGAGTTTTAAAAATTAAATAACATACTTGTAAATAACCCATGGATCAAAGAATAAATTACATGGAAAACTAGAAAATATGTTTCACTAAGTAATAATGAAAACTCAACATTCAAAGTTTGTGGAATGCAGCTAAGGCAGTGCTTAGAGCAAAATATATAGCTTTAAATGCTTATATTGAAAAAGAAAGTTTTAAAATCAAGGATCTCAGCTTCCAGCTTTAAAAAGCTAGAAAAATAAAAGTAAATTAAATCCAGAGTAAGTACTAGGAAGGAAATAGTAAAGACAATAGCAGAAATCAATGAAATAGAAAATAGACATATAGTAGCAAAAATCAGTGAAACCAAAAACTGATTCTTTGAAATAAAATCAGTATGCTGGATCAACCTCTAGTCTAGTCAAGGAAAAAAAAAAAAAAAAGAAAGTGACACAAATTGCCAACACCAGGAATGAAAAAAGAAATATCACTACATATCCTACAGACATTAAAGAAATATCATGAATAACTTTATGCTGATAAGTTTAACAACTTAGATGAAACACATTCCTTGAAAGATACAAATTACCAAACAAATGAACAAAAATTACCAAAACTGACAAGAAGAAATAGAAAATCTGACTCACCCTAGATCTTTAAACAAATTGGATTAATATTTAAAATCCTTCCTACAAACAAAAACCCTCCAGGCTTAGATAGCTTTACTATTGAGTTCTGTCAAACATTTAAAGAAAATATAATCTTACAAAAAATTGTTCAAAAAATAGTCGTGGTGTGCTGTCGGGTTGTTTCCAACTCACAGCAACCCTATAAATGACAGTGTAGAACTGCCCTCAACTCATAGCGACCCTATAAATCACAGAGTAGAACTGCCCATAGGGTTTCCTAGGCAGATAGGTATTTTCTCCCATGGAGCCACTGGTGGATTCAAACTGCTGACCTTTCGGGTTGCAGTGGAGTGCTTAACCACTGTGCCACCAGGGCTCTTCTTAAAAAATAGAGGAGGAGGGAAAACTTCCTAACTCATTTTATGAGGTCATGATTACCCTCATATCAAAACTAGACAAACATTATAAGAAAAGGAAACTACAGACTAATATTCCTCATGGACATGCAAAAATCTTTAACAAAATATTATCAAATTGAATCCAGCAACATAAGAAAAGGGTAATAGATCATAACCAAGTTGGATTTATCCCTGAAGTGTAAGGTTGTTTTAACATTCAAAATCTGTGAGTGTAACCCAACTTAATGATAGATCAGTGAAGAAATGTCATATGATCATTTCAATAGCTACAAAAAAGACTTTGACAAAATTAAACACCCGTTAATGATAAAATCTCTAAACAAGCTAGGAGAAGGAAACTTCTTCAACCTGATAATTTGCATATATGAAAAACCTACTACTAGCGTCATATTTAATGGTAAAAGACTGAATGAACACTTTCTACCTAAGGTCAGGAACAAGGCAAGGATATTGGATCTCACTGCTTCTATTTAACATTGTACTGGAAATCATAGCTAGTGCAAAAAGCCATTCAAATTGAGAAGAGGTAAGTAAAACTGTCTTTATTCATAGATAACATGATACATGATAGGGTTCCTAGAAAATCCCAAGGAATCTATAAAAAAGCTACTAGGACTATTGAATGAATTTAGCAAGGTCGTAGAAAACATGGCCAGTACGCAAAACATCGATTTTATTTTTATATACTAGCAATGAACAACTGGAAAATGAAATTTAAAATACAGTGCTATTTACAGTACCATACAAAAACACGGAATACTTAGGGATAAGCTTAATAAAAATACGTGCAAGTCATGTATACTGAAAATGATCACAAGAAAATTAAAGACCTAAATAAATGAAGGGATATTTCCATGTTCATAGATTGAAAGATTCAGTATTGTTAAGATGTCTGTTCTCCCCAAATTGATCTTTAGATTCAACACAATCCAATCAAAAATCCCAGTAGAATTTTTGTAGAAATTGAAAAGCTGATTCTAAATTCATGTGGAAATGCAGAGGACCTGAAATAACCAAATGAATTTTGAAAAAGAAAGAAGTTGGGGAAGTTGTTGTGTTAGGTGCCGTCGAGTCAGTTCCAACTTATAGCGACTCTACACCACAGAACGAAACACTGCCCAGTCCTGCACCACGCTCACAATTGTGCTTGAGCCCATTGTTGCACCCACTGTGTCAGTCCCTCTCATTGAGGGTCTTCCTCTTTTTTGCTGACCCTGTACTTTACCAAGCATGATGTCCTTCTCCAGGGACTGATACCTCCAGACCACATGTCTAAAGTACATAAGACGTAGTTTCACCATCCTTGCTTCTAAGGAGCATTCTGGTTGTGCTTCTTCCAAGACAGATTTGTTCGTTCTTTTGGCAGTCCATGGTATATTCAGTATTCTTCACCAGCACCACAATTCAGAGGTGTCAGTTCTTCTTCCATCTTCCTTATTCATTGTCCAGCTTTCACATGCATATGATGCAGTTGAAAATAGCATACCTTGGATCAGGTGCACCTTAGTCTTCAAGGCAACATCTTTGCTTTTTCACACTTTAAAGAGGTCTTTTGCAGCAGGTTTGCCCAGTGCAATGCATCTTTTGATTTTTTTGACTGCTGCTTCCATGAGTGTTGATTGTGGATCCAAGTAAAATGAAATCCTCGACAACTTCAATCTTTTCTACCTGATTTCAAGGCTTACTGTAAAGTTACAGTCATCAGGACAGTATAGTCATGGTGTAAGTATAGACATATAAATCAATGGGCTAGAACACTGTTTCTAACAAGCAGCTCACACATATATAAATCACCTAATTTTTTTTGTTTTTTGCAAAAGTACCAAGGTTGTCCAATGGGGGAAGATTAGTCTTCAGAAAATGATGCTGGAAGAACTAGATTTCATAGGGAAAAAAAATGAATCTTGACCCTTATCTCACAATATATACAAAAATTAACTCAAATTGAATCATAGACCTAAACATTAAAAGCTAAACTATAAAATTTCTACAAGAAAACGTAAGAGAAAAAATACACAACTTTGGAATAGGCAAAGATTTTTTAGGACAAAAAAAGAAGTACTGGCCATAACAATTTTTTTTTTTTTTTATAGATTGGACTTGATCAAAATTTTTAAAATTTCTACTCTTTGATAGACAACATTGAGGAAATGAAAAGGCAAACTACAGACTTAGAGAAAAGAATCACATTATAGCTCCAAACTGGAAATAACCAAATGACCAATAACAGGGAAATAGATACACATCTTGTGGTGTCTTGGTCATCTAGTGCTGCTATAACAAAAGTACCACAAGTGGATGGCTTTAACAAAGAGAAGTTTATTCTCTCACAGTGCAGTAGGCTAGAAGTCCGAATTCAGGGTGCCGGCTCCAGTGGAAGGCTTTTTCTCTGTTGGCTCTGGAGGAAGGTCCTTGTCATCAGTCTCCCCTTTGTCTGGGAGCATCTCAGTGCAGGAACCTTAGGTCCAAAGGATGCGCTCTGCTCCAGCACTGCTTTCTTGGTGGTATAAGGTCGCCATCTCTCTCTGCTTGCTTCTTTTATATCTCAAAAGAGATTGGCTTAAGACACTATCTGATATTGTAGATTTCATCAATATACCTGCTGCTGATCCATCTTATTGCATCATAGTGATAGGATTTACAACATATACGAAAATCACATCAGATTACAAAATGGTAGACAATCATACAATACTGAGAATCATGGCCCAGCCAACCTGACAGATATTTTTGGAGGACACAATTCAATCCATGACATGTGGTATATTCATACCACACATAATGTAATACTACTCAGGAACAAAAAAATGCAGTAACATGGATAAATCTCAAAAACATGCTGAGGGAAAGAGTCCAGTTACAAGAGTACATACTGTATAATTCTGTTTATCTGAAATTCTAGAGAAGGAAAACTACAGTGATAAAAAGCAGATTAGTGGCGGCCTGGGGCAGGGTTGGGGGATTGTTTGCAAAGGGTCATGGGGGGATTTTGTGAGATTATGGAAATGTTCAGTATTTTGATCGGGGTGATGATTATACCTGTTCCCGTCAAGTCAAGTCAAACTCACAGCGGCCCTATAGGACAGCCCCATAGGGTTTCCAAGGCTGTAATCTTTATGGAAGCTGACTGCCACATCTTTCTCCCGTAGAGCAGCTAGTATGTTCAAACCGTCAACCTTCCAGTTAGCAGCCAAGCACTTAACCACTGTGCCACCAAGGGCCCCTTGATGGTTATACAGGGGTATACATTTGTCAAAACCTATTGAATTGTACACTTAAAATGGGGACATTTTAATGTATATAAATTATACCACAAATAAAGCTGATTTAAAAAGAATACACATTCTGTTTCAGTTATCCATGGCCACCCCAAAACTTAGTGGCAGCAGTCATTGGGGGGTTTCCAGTACAATTGAGTGAGGAGGTCAGCAAATCCTGTCACAAAAAGCAACTATAAAGCTGGATAAAACTGTCAAAAAGAACCATTTCAGAGCTCTGGAAATCAACTAAAGACATACAACAAACTAAGCGGTGTTTATTCATGAAAACTACTTAACTTTGGGTAAGAACAGCGTGAGTCTGTTTCAGTCTTGCCTGGGGCTACTCCCATGACCCCTCAGCTCTTTCTGTGTAGTAGTTCACCAGGGCAGGGCAGGCTGTGAAAACCAGCAGCTTTGTGCTACTGTCAGAGCAGGCTCTCTTGATTTTGAGCATTGTCAGTTAAAACGACAATAAAGAAGGCCTGAGGTGGCCCAGCAGAGCCCAGGATTTAACAGAGAGTTCCAGGAGGTGAGACAGCAACAGGAAGCTTATAAGCTTATCATATTATCCTGGTTTGACCAGAGGCTATGCCTATGCTCATCAGAAACCAGAGCAGGCTTAAGCCAGCCATATATTCCTGGCCAGCAGAGCTTGCATGCATGCACAAAGAGACATAAAAGAGCCTGGCAAAAAGTAAAATCTAGGGCAGCCTTGAAAAGAGCCTGCGCTTTAATGTCCTCCTCAGCCGACACACAGATCTATCAGCATAGAGTAGAAGCATTACTTACTTTAGCTGAACACTAAGCTATGAAGGCTCAGGGTTCACGTCTAGGAAGCTGACACGTGGAAAATCAAAGCAGGAAAGTGTAACTTACACTAAGGAAAAAAATGTCTCTGGGTGGGGGAAGATGGATATTGGACTTAACAGGCAGAGATTTCAAAACAGCTATTATAAGTATGTTGAAAGAATTAAAGCAACCCATTTTTTTAAAAATTAAAGTATGATGAACAAAGCGAGGGGCCGACTGCCGAACAGACCATCAATTGCTCATATGCAAGTTCAAGTTGAAGCTGAAGAAAATTAAAACAAGTCCACGAGAGCCACAATACAAGCTTGAATATATCGCACCTGAATTTAGAGACCGTCTCAAGAATAGAGTTGACACATGGAACACTAATGACCGAAGACCAGATGAGTTGTGGGGAGACATCAAGGACATCATACATGAAGAAAGCAAAGGTTATTAAAAAGACAGGAAAGAAAGAAGAGACCAAAATGGATGTCAGAAGAGACTCTGAAACTTGGTCTTGAACGTAGACTAGCTAAAGCGAAAGGAAGAAATGATGACGTAAAAGAGCTGAACAGAAGATTTCAAAGGGTGGCTCGAGAAGACAAGTAAAATATTATGATGAAATGTGCAAAGACCTGGAGTTAGAAAACCAAAAGGGAAGAACACAACTCAACATTTCTCAAGCTGAAAGAACTGTAGAAAAAATTCAAGCCTCAAGTTGCAATAGTAAAGGATTCTATGGGGAAAACATAAAACGACACAGGAGGCATCAAAAGAAGTTGGAAGGAATACACAGAGTCACTGTACCAAAAAGAATTAGTCAACGTTCAGCCATTTCAGGAGGTGGCATATGATCAAGAACCAATGGTATTGAAGGAAGAAGTCCAAGCTGCACTGAAGACATTGGCAAAAAACAAGGCTCTAAGAATTCACAGAATACCAACTGAGATGTTTCAAGAAACAGATGCAGCACTGGAGGTGCTCATTCGTGTATGCCAAGAAATTTGGAAGACAGCTACCTGGTCAGCTGACTGGAAGAGATCCATATTTGTGCCCATTCCAAAGAAAGGTGATCCAACAGAATGCAGAGATTATCGAACAATATCATTAATACCACACGCAAGTATAATTTTGCTGAAGATCATTAAAAAATGGTTGCACTAGGAAATGAACTCTTAAGGACTACGCAAAACCAAAAGAATTACAAAAGGGAACCAGGGAGGTTAATCTGTAAATGTCAACAGCATCAGAACAATAAAAGAAGGAATAAATGCTGTAGACATAGAACGTTCTAATGGAGAGGAAGTCAAGCGATACCAAGTAATAATAGACTGGTTCAAATCTAGGTAGATAAGGGTAAATTTCAAGGTAACTACAAAGAAAGTTAACAAACGTATTCATCAAAATAAAGAAGAAAAACATAAAGTCTCAGTAAAAACAAAACCTATAAAAACAAAAGAAATGAAAAAAATCTACAAAAAGGAACTCAGCACAGGAGAGTAAGAGGAACAAAACTGGAGGACATTATGCTGAGTGAAATAAGTCAATCACAAAAGGACAAATATTGTACGAGACCTCTACTGTATAACTC
>NW_004443990.1:15771692-15805812 GCF_000243295.1 Trichechus manatus latirostris | reverse complement strand
GAAGTTAGAGGGTTGATATGTTGTGGAGTTATTAACCAATGTTATAAAACAACATGTGTACTTCTGTTTCATGAGAAATTATTTGTTCTGTAAGCCTCCACCTGAAATACAGTAAAAAATAAAAAATAAATTATAAAAAAAAAAGAAAAGAAATGAGAAACTAAGCCCAAAGCAATATAAATAAACCCTTATATTTATGGTCAATTCATTTTTGACAAATAATTAAAATAATTCGATGAGGAAAGTATGATAGTCTTTTCAACAAATTATGCTGGGACATTCAGATATCCATACCCCCCCCAAAAAAAAAAAAACTTAGACCCTTAATTCACACCATACCCAAAAATTAACTCAAAATGGAGCAGAGACCTAAATGTAAAAGCTAAAACTAAAATTTCCTAGAGGAAAACATAGGGGAAAAACTTTGTGATCTTGCTTAATCAAAGAGTTCTTAGATCCATGAAGAGCACAAGCTATAAAAGAAAAAGTTGATAAACTGGATTTCATTAAAATTAAAAACTTTTGTGCTTCAAAAGGCATCATTGAGAAAATGAAAAGACACAGACCAGGAGAAAATATTTGTGAATCATACATCTGATAAAAAAAATACTTGTATCAAGAATAAATTTCACCCTTCAGGAGCAAGGAAGAATGAAGAAAACTTACGATACAAGGGAAAGATTAGTCCAAAGGACTAATGGACCACAACTACCATGGCCTTCACCAGACTGAGTCCAGTACAACTAGATGGTGCCCGGCTACCACCACTGACTGCTCTGACAGGGATCACAATAGAGGGTCCCAGACAGAGCTGGAGAAAAATGGAGAACAAAATTCTAACCCACAAAAAAAGACCAGACTTAACTGGCCTGACAGAGACTGGAGAAACCCTGAGAGTATGGCCCCTGGACACCCTTTTAACTCAGTAATGAAGTCACTCCTGAGTTTCACCCTCCGTCCAAAATTAGGCCCATAAAACAAAAACGAGACTAAAGGGGCATACCAGGCCAGGGGAGGGACTAGAAGGCAGGAGAGGACAGGAAAGCTGTTAATAGGGAACCCTAAGGTTGAGAAGGGAGAGTGTTGACATGTCATAGGGTTGTTAATCAGTGTCATAAAACAGTATGTATACTAACTGTTTAATGAGAAGCTAGTTTGTTATGTTAACTGTCATCTAACGTGCAATAAAAAATTTTAAAATAATATTAAAGAATAAATTTCAGTAATAAGACAAAAAAATCCAATTAAAAAATGGGCTAAAGACTTGGATAGACATTCTGTTAAGGAAGACATATGAATGGTTAATAAGTACATGAAAATGTGTTCAAGGTTATTAGTCATCAGGGAATTGCAAAATAAAACCATAATGTGATTCTACTCTGTACCCACTAAAATGGCTCTAATAAAAAAGAGCAATACCAAGTTTTGCAAGGATGTGGAGAAACTAGAACTTTCATGTATTGCTGCTGGGAATGTAAAATGATACATTTTGGCAGTTTCTTAAAAAGTTAAACCTACTATGTTGTTGTTAGCTACCATTGTGTCAACTCTAACTAATGGCAACCTTGTGTACAACAGAACAAACATTGCCCAGTCCTTCATTGTCTTCTCAGTCACCAGAAGGTTCGAGTTCATTGTTGCAGCTACTATGCCAGTCCATCTCACCAAGGGTCTTTCACGCCCACATTGGCCCTCTACTTCACCAAAAATGATGTCCTCTAGCAGTTGATCCCTCGTAATGATCAAAGTTAAGAGCTTGGCTGCTAACCAAAAGGTCAGCAGTTTGAATCCACCAGCCGCTCCTTGGAAATCCTACGGGGCAGTTCTACTCTGTCGTATAGGGGCACTGTGAGTTGGAATCGATTAGATGGCAACGGGTTTGGTTTTGGTTTGGTTAGTGATCCAAACAAGTGAGTTGAACAATGTTCTGTTGTGAGCCATAAGGTTTTCATAGGCTAATTTTCAAAAATAGATTACCAGCCTTTCTTTGTAGTCTGTCTTAGTCTGGAAGGTCTGCTGAAACCTGTCTGCCGTGGGTGACCCTGCTGGTATTTGAAATACCTGTGGCATAGTTTCCAGCATCATAGCAACACACAAGCCACCACAGTATGACAGACTGACAGACAAGTGATGGATGAACTTACTACTAAAAAAAAAAAAAATACCAAACCCATTGCTGTCAAGTTGATGCCGACTCATAGTGACACTGTAGGAGAGTAGAACTGCCAGATAGGTTTCCAAGGCTGTAAATCTTTAGGAAAGGAGATTGCCACATCTTTCTCTTGCAGAGCGGCTGGTGGGCTCAAACCGCTGATCTTTTGGTTAGCAGCTGAGTGCTTAACCACTGCGCCACCAGGGCTCCAGACTTAGTATATACTAAGCCCTAGCAATTCCATTCCTAGAAATCTACACAAAAGAAATGGAAACATGTCCACACAGAGACTTAAGAGATCTATCAGCCAAACATAATGTACAGATCTTGTTTGGATCCTAGTTTAAACAAATGATTTGGTCAAAGGCATTCATTCATGAGATAATAGGGGAAAATTCAACACGGACTGAGTATCAGATGATATTAAAGAATTATTAGTTTTGTTGGGTGTGATAATGGTATGGTTGTGTTTTCTTAAACGTCCCTATCAGAAATGTGTACTGAAATATTTACAGGTGAAATAGTATGTCTGGGGTTTGCTTTAAAATATTGGAGCATAAACAGGAATGGATGAAACAAAAATAGCAGAATATTAAATACCAAAGCTTAATGATAATACATGTGGGTTCTCTATACCATTTACCCTTCTTTTGTGTATATTTAAAATTTTTCTTAGTACTAAATTTAAAAAACTGAGAATTTGACCGCTGTGGAAAAAGAGTCTTTAAGAAATTCATAAGGAAAGTGGGTGACAATATTTCATAACTTAGCTTGTTTAAGCCCAGTACCAGTCCATCTTTTGTATACCTTGTAAAAATCCAGTTCTTTCATTACTGCCATGCAAAAGGTTATCTTGGACAGAGATTTAAGTGAAAGAGCAGAGACAAAACTTTTGAGTCTTCATGTTTGACCACATGATGGCAGGTACTAGCTAGCTTTCTGGTGTTTCTAGATTTGCAAAATGCATGTAGATCTCTTAGAGCACACATGTGTAATGTACTGTTAATAGCTGTTAACATTTCCAAATGTGAATCAAGCACCACCTTTCCCTCATGCAAATTCTCACATACAGCACAGCCTTTCTTCTATGTCAGTGGTTATCTGCCCCTTCCTGAATGTGAAAGGTTCCAGGATTTACAACTGCTTTTATTCGGGGCATGGAAATTTTACAGTTCTTACATATGCAAACATGTTTAGTCAGAATGGTGTATAGTATACTAAGGATGTGTTCTGATTTTGTTCATTCTTTATTTTCTCCTTTTTCCATTTTTCAGTACGTGTACTAGCCTTAGCAAGTTCTGTTCCAAACTCAGACACCTTGACTTGGCTTCCTGTACGTCAATAACAAACATGTCTCTAAAAGCTCTGAGGTAACTTTCTTTTAATAAGCATGTTCAATAATTAGAAAAAATACATTTTTTAAAATAACTGAAATGAAGTTGGAATTAAAGGCATCTGTGTTTTATGAATATGCACTGTAGTTCAGAAGAGATCTTTTGTCTTACTGCTTGCCTGAATTATAGGACACATCTAGATGAAATGACTAGGATGTATGAAAAAAGGTAGTGTAGAGTAGTACAGTTATACATGAATGACTAGATTTCTCTGATAGCTTGTTTTCCAAAAAAATAAAAGGCACATATCATCATAGCATAGTGATTAAAACAGAGTTCAGGAGTCAGATTATTAACCAGATACCTCGAGCACATATAACCCTTCTGAGCTTTTCCTCATCATCTCATAAGGCTATTTTGGGGATTAAACGAGATAATACTAGACTGAACCATATAAAGTTGCCAACATTTGACAGTTTTTGTCATATAAAAGTTCAACATAATGTATATAAAGTATTTAACATGGTATCTGGCATATAGTAACTGTTGCCATCAAGTTGATTCTGACTTGTAGCGACCCTATAGCACAAAGTAGAACTGCCCCGTAAGATTTCTAAGGAGCAACTGGTGGATTTGAACTGCCGACCTTTTGGTTAGCAGCTGAGCTCTTAACCACTGTGCCACCAGGGCTCCCAGTAAATGTTAATTATTTTAATGTTAATGTATTTTTTTAAGTATATTATAGAAGATTTATCTTAAAAGGAGGCTGAAATGTTCATTCTCTTATCTTTTAATCAACCTTTTATAAAGGATTATGGTCTCATGTATTGGTCCATTTATGCATAGTAAGAGTTAAGCTATTTTAAGAATAAATATTGATTTAGTTAAGTAGAGTGTAAGTTATCTAAAAATACTACTTGTAGATCTTTGTGAATATTGAGCACATATGTAGAACAACTTTATATAGTTTATAAGATACTTTTACATGTGGTCTCATTTATGTAAAACCTTATGAAGTAGATAAGACAGACATTTTACAGATTAAAAAAATCAAGATTATGCTTTCAGGTGCCAGGTACTGAGATGCAACCATGGTATTTAACTGAATAAGGTATTATTGCTGCCCTTAAGTTGCTCAGAGTCTAGTGGGAGAAAAAAACCAATACTAAACATGTCATCATATTAATAGAAGTGAGTACATCGATTTGGGAGAATATGGAAAGACTACCTTGGCTAGTCTTGAATTAAGGGAGATCTAGACAGGTTTCCTAAAGTGACTTGCCTAAAGTCACATCATTAATGTTGAAGAACAAAAGAGCCTAGATCTCCTGGCTTTTATATTCTGGGTCTTTTCCAGAGGCGGGAATATTTAAAACAATTTAAGCGGTGTTTTCCAAAGAATGTCATAGAAAGCTTGGAATTCTTTTATATTCCAGGTATGAAACTAAACTAGTAAGAGCAGAAGAGGTCAAAGGTGAATCTAGTATATGATAAAAGGCAGAGATTGAATACAAGATAGCCTAAATTCAGCCTACAGAAATAATATTCTAGAAACTTCTCAGATAAGAAAATATATAGATCCTTTGTAATTTTTTTAAATAAAAATTTAAAAGTCCTCATTATTACTTTGATAAGTAATAGAATTAATTGATAGGGAATCTGGATTTGAATCTGAACTCTTTATTAATTACTCTGTGAGCTTGAACAAGTCATTTAATTTTATTTCCTATCTAGAGACCATTGACATATATGATAAGTGCAAAAAGAATATAAAAATATTTTGGAAAGTATAAAGCTCCATAAAAATCTAATATATCTGAAAAACAATATTACACCTTTTGCTTGTTGGTTAAGTTGGATTTGAGATGGCCTCACTAGTGATATAGCACCACATGAACACCACAAACATTGGTGAATTAACTTTTCTTTTGCTGTGGGATTGCCTATATTCTAAATCTACATAAAGTAAATATGTATGTTCTTGTGGGAGGGAATAGACCTGTATCCATTCCTTTCTAAATAGCCAATAAAATGAAACTTTGATGCCTTTGGAACTGGATTTAGTCATATGTTTGTCTCATTTTGTTTTATCCTAAGTGAGGGATGTCCACTGTTGGAGCAACTGAACATTTCCTGGTGTGACCAAGTAACCAAGGATGGCATCCAAGCACTAGTGAGAGGCTGTGGGGGTCTCAAGGCCTTATTCTTGAAAGGCTGCACACAGGTAATACTCCATATAGTGCTTATGAAAGTCAGAGAAGCCATGAGTTCAAGGTAAGCAGCCTCAAGGTGTTAGCTTGAGAGAAATGTTAGTTGTTGTATATTATTGACCAAAGACACATGATTACTGAAAATTAAAGTGTTGTCCTTGGAATAAAAGAATATAAGAAGGATTAACATCTGACCCTAGATAAACATCTCCTTGCAGGATTGATTTTTGGGGAGAGGCAAGGTGAGGAGATAAAGATCACACTGAGCATACACCATAGGCAAGAAAGGTTTCCTGCAATTTAATCTGTACTGAAAAGAAAACTTCCTATGTTGTTACTACCTGAGACTTTCAACGATAGGCAAGGGAAAGCAGTCTTGGCAATTTCCATTAGTTGTTTAACCACGGGAAATTTTTCTTTAATGTGCCAAGTACACAGCTGCCTACATTTTACAATGTTGATGATTATTCCCTGCCAGTTGCATTACAAATCCAACATGCTTTGTCATTAAAAATGTTACTTTCTCAGTATTTTACAGTGAAAAAGAGGAATTGACTAGGTAGCATCTGAAAGGAAATGATCAAGAATGGATCTGGAAGTGATTGACAATATAAGGCTAGATTTTTATTATTTTATCAATGGTTACTAAAATCATGCTTTAGTTTCCATTAAAAATGCCATGATTCTTTTACCATGGTAGGAGGGGGACCACTGTTTAAAGTAGAGCTTTGGAAGTCTGACTGCCTTACAACAACAGCTTGAGCTTCTGGTTATTTATGGAATCCTGGAAAATACTGATTGGAATGAATCATTATAATCAATTACTTGCCATCTGTTCTCAGCACTGTAAGCATGGCACTGATCTTCCAGCAGCAGATAAACACTGTGGATTCCTTTCTCAGCTCCTGCTCCCTAAAATTTGTTTTAAAAAACTTCATAGGAGGTGTGAAAATATGAAAATTGTCATACCCTTCATTATTCCTCAGCAAAATGCTGTGAGGCATATTTATCAGAAGCAAAATCCATAAACACTAGGAAATGTTGATTTCATATTTTCCTTGATTTGGTGGTGGTAATATGATTTTGATATGGTCAGAACTAATAAAAAATACTGATAAACATGTTAATGTTTCTGGTTCATTGTTCCCTTTGAAATTTGGTTGGGTATATTTAGACTGTATTGATGAATGTATTAATTCGGAAATCTTTCTCCTTTGAAACCATGTCAATAATTATTTTTTCTCTCTTTTTTATCTTTCTAGCTAGAAGATGAAGCGCTGAAGTACATAGGTACACACTGTCCTGACCTGGTGACTTTGAACTTGCAGACTTGCTTAGTAAGCAGTCCTTCCCATGACTATTCTGTATTAGTAATTCATTTCAGTAGTATTATTGTAAGAGTTTCAGTCATTAAGACCAGTGGTTTTTCCACCTAAATCCTGGGGACACAGTAGACACACAGATGACTCTTTACATGCTTGACAGCAGTCATGCCTAGAGTCTTTGATATAGATAAGATAAACAGTATGGTAGGTAGATAACTTAGAGATAACTATAACTTCACCCCTTTCTTTTCTACTTAAGACAACTATCTACTTTTTAAAAATAAATCATTCAAAAACTTCAGTATTTAAAATATTTTGGTAACAAATTATTTGCAGTCACACTTTATAATCGATTAAGATGTGTCAGTGTGTCACAACCCTACTATTGAGAACTACTGATCTAAACAGATGGTGGGCAAACTAAAACCAAAAAACCAAACCCATTACTCTTGAGTTGAATTCCAACTCCTAGCGACCTTATAGGCCAGAGTAGAACTGCCGCATAAGCTTTTCAAGGCTGTAAATCTTTACAGAAGCAGGCTGCCACATCTGTCTCCTGCAGAGCAGCTAGTGGATGTGAACTGCTGACCTTTCAGTTAGCAGCCTGGTGCTTAACCACTTCGCCACCAGGGCTTCTTGGCAAGCAAAGTGTACTGTTTAAATTATTGTCAGGTAGTGTTACTAGTTAGCATTTGGCTTTGTTCAGACCATACAGTTTTTTGTCTTCCCCCAAGCCCCTGCATTTTACTCAGAGAACTTGCTGAAACTACTCAAGGGGCCCAGAACCTTGACAGTAAACGTTTAGCATTTCTTTGTTGCCTTGAACACTTCCTATGAGTGAGAGCTCCTCATAGCAATAAAAAATAGTTGATAAGGGTTTTCCTTGTTTGTGCTAAACCTTCTCCTTATACCTTCTGCTTTTTATTTGATCACTTGGAACCTGAGAGCAAAGTGGTTATTTAGTTTAAGGGTTAGATATAATACCAGTACCAGTTACTTTCAAATCAACTCCAACTCATGGCGACCCCATGTGTGTCAGAGTAGAACTGTATTCCATAGAGTTTTCAATGGCTGGTTTTTCAGAAGTAGAACACTGGGCCTTTCTTCCAAGGTGCCTCTGGGTAAACTCAAACCTTCAACATTTTGGTTAGCAGCCAAGCGTGTTAACTATTTGCACCACACAAAGAGGAAAAAAACCCCATTGCCATTGAGTTGATTCTGATTTTTGATGACCCCATGTGTCACAGAGTAGAACTGCTCCATAGGATTTTCTTGGCTGTAATCTTTATGGAAGCAGATCACCAGGCCTTTCTCCCGTGGAGCCATTGGGTGGGTTCGAACTGCCAAACTTTAGGTTAGTAATGGAGTGCAAGCCATTTGTGCCATCCAGGGACCTTTGCAGCAACCAAGGACTGTGATATATAAAGGTCCACATTTTATGCAATTTTTTTTTTCAAAATATTAAATCATTTATTGATTACACATGATAATGGATAATACATAAGTTTCAGTCCCATCTGTAGTTTTATCTGGTACCAGTAGTCAATTTAGATATTGCATAGGATGTGCCAACAATCATTTTTATAACCAAATAAATTCTGTAATTTTGCTTGGGTGACCATTTTAATGGTGAACTCCAGGTCACACCACAGTAACTATCAGTTCAACTACACCAACGTTTCTGAAGACAATGGCTTCTCTCTGCCCCGAACAGTCTTCTAAGGTTGTAAATAAACTCTGAATGGAACCGGGCATCACCCTGAAGGAATTCTAAACTTCACACTGTGGGGGCAGTTTATATCAAGATGGCTTCAGAGTAGACTAACTTTACACAGCACATTTAAAAAAAGACACATTTATTCAGCATCATGATCAGACTATTACGTTTAGCAATTAGCAGCATAGGTGCAAAAAAAAAAAAAAACCATTAAAAAGCCTTTGTTGGAATGCTTTACACTTTTCACAGAACAGAAACTAAAATAACCTGTTATACTATTAGTCACAAATACAGTCCTCAAGTTTTTTGCCCATACACATGAGTATTGTCTAAAACATGTCTTCTTTGTAGCAGCTAGGCCCTGCCACCACTGTGCTTGGCTGAGTTCACAAATCTGTTGTAACCTGTAGCTTCCCTGTCACTTCTCTGGCTCTCCTCTCCTGCTAAGCTTTGTTTCCTGGAAGTCATTAAAACCTTCTGCCACTGCCATAGCTGCTGCTGCTGCTTGAACCGCCATAGCCACCTTGGTTTCGTGGTTTGGCAAAGTATTGACCTCCACCACCATAAGGGCCAGAGCTTCTGCCTCCAAAGTTTCCTCCCTTCATGGGTCCAGAATTTGAAGATTGATTGTTGTAACTGCCAAAATCATTGTAGCTTCCGCCACCTCCAAAATTGCTTCCATCATTACCAAATCCATTATAACCATCCCCACTGCCTCCATATCCACCACCACCACAGCTGCCACCAAAGCCACCTCGACCACTGAAGTTTCCTCCACCACCAAAGTTGTCATTCCCACCAAAACCACCTCCACGGCCACCACCAAAGTTTCCAGAACCGCTTTGATCTCTTTGGCTGGATGAGGCACTGGCCATCTCTTGCTTTGACAGCGCTTTCCTTACTTCACAGTTGTGCCCATTCACAGTATGGTATTTCTGAATGACAGTCTTATCTACAGAGTCATGGTCATCAAAAGTAACAAAAGCAAAGCCCCTCTTCTTGCCACTGCCTCGGTCAGTCATGATTTCAGTCACTTCAGTTTTTTCATACTGCTCAAAATAGTCTCTTAGATGATGTTCTTTAGTGTCTTCTTTAATGCCAGCAACAAAGATCTTTTTCACAGTTAAGTGGGCACCTGGTCTTTAACAGTCTTCTCGTGAGATAACCCTCTTTGTTCCACAACTCTTCCATCCACCTTGTGTGGCCTTGCATTCATGGCTGCATCCACCTCCTCCACAGTAGAATAAGTGACAAACCCAAAGCCTCTGGAGCGCTTGGTGTTTGGATCTCTCATTACCACGCAGTCCGTGAGCATCCCCCATTGCTCGGAATGGCTCCTTAGACTCTCATGTGTTGCTTCAAAGCTCAAACCTCTGATGAAGAGTTTCTGTAGCTGTTCGGGCTCTTTAGGAGACTCTGACTTAGACATGATGGCAGTGGGAAGAAACACTATAATGATGTTTCCTCGGCGGCGTCCACAAGCAGAAAGCCCACATTTTATACAATTTAAGTGACCTGTCCTTTTGTCCTTTGAGAGATAGTGCTGTGATGATCTGCTTAGGAGGCACCTGGAGATTGAGTTAAAGGAATGACATTCCTTATTAATTCTCATCACCGTAAATACTACTACCAAATACTAGTACCAAGATTTCCCTAATCTCATTTATGGGACTGAAATACATGCCTCTAATAGCAGGTTGTCCCTGGGTGGTGCCAATTGTTAAGTTCTTGACTACTAGCCAAAAGGTTGTTGGTTCAGATCCTCCCAGAGGTGCCTCAGGAGATAGGCCTGGTGATCTGCTTCCAAAAGGTCACGCCCTTGAAAACACTATGGAGCAGTTCTATTCTGGACACATGGGGTTGCCATGAGTCAGAATCAACTTGACAGTAACAATAATAACAGATAACAAGCACAACTATTGTAAACATGAAACCATTGTCTTATGTGCTAGAAAAAAACTATTCTTTGGCATCTTCAGATGATATGACTGACTTTCATTTTATATACATGTATATATATAAATTTATATAAATTATACACTACATAAGGCGCTCTGGTGGCACAGTGGTTAAGAGCTCGGCTGCTAACAAAAAAGTCAGCATTTGGAATCCACTGGCTGTTCCTTGGAAATCCTGTTGGGGCAGTTCTGTTCTGTCCTATAGGGTCGCTATGAGTCAGAATCGACTCACTAATATACACTATGCACACACATATTGCATATTTGCACACACACACATAAATACATACATACCATTTTCAGGTTTAGCTTGGTTTCTTTCTCAGCAGGCAGGAATCACAGTTGGTAAGCATAAAGAACTAGTTCTGTCATATGTATTTTATTGTTTTCCTTCACCCAAATCTTAGTACACAAGTCGTTCCTTCCCTACAGTGTGATAAATGATTCTCAACATTCACGAGACTTCATATTGCTACCCAAAATTATTGAAGTGACTTAAGCACATTCTTGATTTAGTCTCTTATTCTCAAAAGTAAAATTTTAGTAAATTTTACTGTTTTTAATATTTAGGTTAAAGTATTGGCAGTGTAACTTTCCTCATTGTTCTTGCTCAGTAAATCTTTTATAGACTTTAGAACATAAGAAGGAAAAGGCAGCACAGCCCTATAATGCTTTTCTCCTACTGTGTGGCACAAGTTCCACTGGCCTGCATGCTTATTGATTACTGCTTCTCCCTTTAGCTGTCAGTTATCCTTGTCTAGTCACATTTGTTTGGGGCTTTTTCTGGTACTTCAACGTGTGTATATGCTTCATTATTTTAACCTCATGACAAACCTGGTATCTGCTTTAGCATCTATTTTGTATTTATATTTTGTTTTGGTTGCATGATATTGAGAACATGCTGATTTAAGCCGTGAATGTTAAAAGTTTGAAGTTTTTTCAGTTATCCTTGCAACCTAAGGATACTGTTTGATTAAATAGAAATGGCAGGAGAGCTTTATTCTGAGGCCTATACAAAATTAGTGACTCTGACAAGACAAATGAAAGTGTTCATAGTATCCAAAATATCAAGATGTTTATATGTAATATCTTTGAATGTATGTTCTGTTTTCCTTTTAAAATAATTTAAAACATATACAAAATTATATTTTGTTTGGATATAAGTGTTCATCCCCATAAAATAGGATGTTCTTTACATTGTAAAACTAAAATACAGAAATAAAATAGATGCAGTTGTCATCCATAGCTTGTTTCATGTTTTTTTACTAACTTATCAGTATCAATTTAAACTTGTAAATATATTTTTTTACTAAAATGCTGCTTTTGTAACTTGTATTCTAGATAAGGGTTCTACTTTTAAAACACACAAAAGTTTTTAAATCGTATAGCTGAGCCTATACCGTGACGCACCCCGTGCTATTTCCAGTCTCATTAAGTTAAATGAATCCCATTACAGCTTCTTGCCTCTACACCAAAAACAGATTCTCTTGCAAACTAAATCAGAAGAAACTGAAAGGAGAAAACAAAATGCGTTCATCTTCTTTTAGGTCTGCTACATGACTAATGTTAAACCTGCCCTGATTTCTTTTTGGTGCTTGTTTTTACAGATGTAATATTTTTCCTTCTTTTATTTCTGCTGAGTTCCTAAAATCTGTGGTATTTTTGCTCTTGTTTTTTTAGCAAATCACAGATGAAGGTCTCATTACTATATGCAGAGGGTGCCATAAATTACAGTCTCTCTGTGCCTCCGGCTGCTCCAACATCACAGATGCCATCCTGAATGCTCTAGGTCAGAACTGCCCACGGCTTAGGTAAACATTTTTTGTTTAGCTCAAAAAATAACGAAAAGGAACCGAAGCCTCTTTCATCCATATTTATTCCTTGGGACCTTGAAATTTTAAGGTAGACACTATCAGGCCACTGTTCTTTCAGCTGCATACCTACATGCATTGTACTTTATTTGATTACATGTAATTGGTATGAACCAGGGGGTAGCAATCCCCATATTCTACTTCTTGCTGTTCATACTAGAGAAAAACAGCATTTTATTTCATTACTTGAGAAAGAAATAAAGGCATTTTATCTTACTAATGCTTTCATATATTTCCTTTCTGAAGGAAGTTTTAAAAGGCCCACCCTGTGGTCATTTTTATTGTAGTAATGATGCCAGGTACATGTTGTTTTATTTTTGTATGTGCCATCGAGTCAATTCCAACTCAGAACAACCCTGTAGGACAGCGTAGAACTGCCCCATAGAGTTTCCTAGGCTGTAATCTTTACAGGAGCAGATTGCCAGATTTCTTCTTCCACAGAGCAGCTGGTGGATTTGAACCACCGACTTTTTGGTTAGCAGCTGAGCATTTAACCATTGTGCCACCAGGGCTCCTTGCCAGGACATAGGAGTGGGGTGTTTAAAAAACAAACCCGCAGAAGAACCTTTTTGTGTCTCCTTGCCAGGTATATAGCAGGAGATTATTTAAACAGAAAAAAACACTCTACAGGAGGACCTTTTTGTGTTGGTGATCTTTTAGAACTAAGCCTTGTTTCTCTGTGACTCTTGCTCTCTACTTCAGTATGGTATTAGCTGAACATTTAAGAATGCTGTGTAGCATGCCCATGATTTCAATCCCATATTGATTCTCTAGGAACACAACATACTATTTTGTAATGAGTAGGGATGATCCCCATATACCTTTTTCGTTTTTAAAAGCAAATGTATGTAGTATTTATTATAATAGAAGCTTCGAACGCTGGAACCTGTGTAAGGTGGGAACCTGTCAGAGAAGGAAAACTCAAATATTTTCCACTGAAATGAGTGATAGAAAAGTGATAAGGCGGAAAACTTGCAAAACCTGGAAAAACAAGGCAGTCCTATCAAGTTCCAGCTCTCAGAGGTTTCACTGTATATATCAGGCATTGTTTTAAGTGCTTTACAAACATTAATTCATTTAATCCTTGTAACATGATATAACCATTATTTTCATCTCCATATTATAGTAAGGAAACCAAAGCACTAAGAGGTCAGGTAACTTGCTCAAGGTCTTATAGCTAGCTAGTAAGTGGAGGAGCAAGGATTTGGACTCCAGAGACCATGAAACCATTTGTCTTACATATAATAAGCGTTGTAAACCAATAAAAGTTTCTAAAACTTTTTTTCATAATCACGTTGTCAGGGGTCCTAAACATAATTGTCAAAAGAAGCTTTGCGTACAGTGTCAAAATCCCTTAATAGAACATAGACTTGTTGGTCAAAATTAGTAATAACAAAGCCTGGAGTAGAGTACTTCTCTGGAGCTAAGGAGGTAACCACACTCCACTATAAAAATATTAAAAACCAGTTGCTGTTGAGTCATTCCTGACTCATGATGACCCCATATGTGTCAGAGTAGAACTGTACTCCCTAGCGTTTTCAATGACTGATTTTTTTGGCAGTAGATCACCAGGCCTTTCTTCCGAGGCACCTCTGAGTAGACTCAAACTTCCAATCTTTCCGTTAGCCAAACTCATTAACTGTTTGCACTACTCGGGGACTTCCTAAAAATATTACACATTACCTTTTTCTGTTTTAAGAGAGGGATCTTCAGCTCCATCCTCCTTTATAGTTCATTTTATTGTTAGAATGGAAAGGTTCTTAAATATGATACTAAAAATTTGTATCATTCAGATCATGCTTTCCCATTAGATACAGCATTCATTTCTGATTGATTTTTAGTTGATAAATGATTTCTTATACTTTAGCTTTAATCTTTTTCAACTTCTATAATAAGTAATTTGTAAGCAAACATGTAAATAAATATTCTTTGGTACCATTGTGCAGAGGTCGCCAGACTTTTCATGGAAGAGAGCTACTTTTGATTGCCTGGTCCAGTGGTTGGTATTTAGGTGGTGTTTAGCAGTTATTGAACAAGCAGGTGGCTACCTGCTTAGTTTCCCTCTCCTTTGGGCCTCCCTGAGAATCTGGAGGAGGCAGGAAGCTTAAGGGTATTTTTTATATATAAGTATGGAATTTCATATTTGGAACAGACCTGTAGTTGAACAGTCCCTTTATAGTATTTTTAAGAAGCTGTTTAAATCTGAATGAACCTACATATAAAATAGGGAAAAAGAATAATTTACTTTGGCAACAGATTAACTGAAACAGGGTATTTATCTCCATTTCCTTTGTTTTCTAGGAGCAGGCTGCCCTCTGGGGGTGAGCAGTATGCCATCAAGAAGGCTTTTAAATGCATTTCTCATGCATTTTGGCATTAACTACAAGCTTCCTTTATGTTCTTCTGTGTTCTTTGATTGCATCACCCTGAAATGTGGTGGTATTTACAGGACCATTTTTTGATGACCCCATGAAAATGAATGAAGAGAGCTGTATATAGACTTGCTTAGCTGTTAATATCACTATGTAGTATGTATGTAGTCCTTAGGGAACAGGAGGTTGTTTTCTTAAATTCTTGCTGTTTAAATAAACCCAGTTTTCGGTGACCAAGGACTTGACTTGCGCTTTTTTTTTTTAACAGAATATTAGAAGTGGCAAGGTGTTCTCAATTAACAGATGTGGGCTTTACCACTCTGGCCAGGGTAAGTATTTTCTCCAGATTCCATAGGTTTATTTTGGATTTTTATTTCAGAAGAATGAGCAGCAAGGGAGATGAGGAATGGCAGGGCAGCATGAGACGTGGGTGAACTCCTCTACAGCTAATGTTCCTAAGCATTCTCATGTTACGTCTCTGAAAATGCACACGTGCTTTGAGAACATGCTGCTCCTTCATGAGACTTGATTCTCCACAGTTTCATAAGACAATAAATTAAACTAAGAAGGGACTTTCTGGTGCTTTGTGAAAGAAATAGCCAAACAGTTGACTTGGTTATTTGGTATGTGTGTGGTGGATGAGACTGATGTTGAAAGAAACATAAAATCTTGGCTTTAAGTGGAGAGGTTATAAGGAAGTTTCTGTATTCGCCAGGATATTTTAGTACTTAGAGTAGTTTATAAATTACTGTATAATAATAGTATTTAAAATTATACTGTGTTTGACCAATGTAATGAAACATGGGGAAGAACATTTGCTTTCAGGCAGAGTGATGGAACACCAGTTTAGTGGGGCCTGCACATGGCATAACTAAATGAGTACATAAAGCTTGCCTTGCTCTCTCCCAAAGAAATAATTTTAATTAAATTAGTTAGAGTTGAAAGGATTCTCTATTAGCCCAGTATTAACACTCAGCAAATTTATTCTCTTGGACTTGTAAGATATTAGATACTTTAAATATGGAGTAATTGAGAAATCCCACTGTCATCAAGGTCTTTTAAGGTGTTATTATTAATAGAATAAGACAGACGTGACATTAGAATGGCAACAACTCTGAAATTCATCAGTGTATTTAATACTACCTCTTAGTTTTCTAGCCTTGAATTTTCCCCATGTTTTAAATGTTTGCACTTTAGTGTTTCATTTTATACTTTGTAGAATTGCCATGAACTTGAAAAGATGGACCTGGAAGAGTGTGTTCAGGTAGGATTGTGGATTTTTACTCAGAAATATACTGTGATAGAAATGTGCGTAATACATACACATCAGAATGTTCAAGTTCCTACTCTAGTGTAGGGCACTTGTATAGTTCTTGTAGCACTGCTGAACCTCCACCCACTGAAGTGCC
Source organism: Trichechus manatus latirostris (assembly GCF_000243295.1). Classification (NCBI taxonomy): domain Eukaryota; kingdom Metazoa; phylum Chordata; class Mammalia; order Sirenia; family Trichechidae; genus Trichechus; species Trichechus manatus. The sequence goes on along the minus strand of NW_004443990.1, from coordinate 15,789,464 downwards.
CTCCAGACATACCAGGCAAGGGTGAGATGCTCATGATATATGTTAAAGAGGTGTAAAACCCAGACACCCTTTTAGCTCAGTAATGAAATCATTCCTGAGGTTCACCCTTCAGCCAAAGATTAGCCAGGCCCATAAAATAAAATGAGACTAAAGGGGCACACCAGCCCAGGGGCAAGGACTAGAAGGCAGAAGGGGACAGGAAAGCTGGTAATAGGAAACCGAAGTTCAAGAAGGGGAGAGTGTTGACATGTCGTGAGTTTGGTAATCAATGTCACAAAACAATATGTGTACTCATTGTTTAATGAGAAGCTAGTTTGTTCTGTAAACCTTCATCTAAAGTACAATAATAATTTAAAAAAAAAAAAAGAGGTGTAAGAATGTTAGTTGCCTGTCAACTCATAGTGACTCTATGTACAACAGAACAAAACACTGCCCAGTCCTACTCCATCCTCACAATTGTTGCTGTGTTTGAAGCCCATTTTTGCAGCCACTGTGTCAGTCCATCTCGTTGAGGGCCTTCCTCTTTTTCGCTGACTCTCTTCTTTACCAAGCATGATGTCCTTCTCCAGGGACTGCTCCCTTCTGATAACATGTCCAAAATACATGAGACACAGTCTCACCATCCTCACTTCTAAGGAGAATTCTGGCTGTACTTTGAAGACAGAATTGTTCATTCTTCTGACAGTCCATGGTATATTCGATATTCTTTGCCAACACCATAATTCAGAGACATTGATTCTTCTTTGGTCTTCCTTATTCATTGTCCAGCTTTGGCATGCCTATGAGGCAATTGAAAATACCATGGCTTGGGTAAGGCACATCTTAGTCCTCAAAGTGACATCTTGGCTTTTTTACACTTTAAAGAGGTCTTTTGCATCAGACAGTGTTCCGCTGCTATTTGTATAGTTTTCACTGGCCAATTTTTTTTAGAAGTAGATCACTAGGTCCTTCTTCCTAGTCTGTCTGAGTCTGGAAGCTCTGCTGAAACCTCTCTACCACAGGTGACCCTGCTGGTATTTAAAATACCTGTGGCATAGCTTCAAGCCTCCACAGTACAACAAACTGACAGACGAGTGGTAGAAATGAAAATATGTGCCTTCAATAAGATTGCCATTACAGAGAAAGAGGCCCAGATGTTCAGGCCATGAAGAAGATGTTTAAATGTTTCCCTAGACCTGGAGAGTTATGATACTAGTAAGTAAAGAAAGCTCACCTAACTTGTTTTGTTTCCCTCTTTTTTAATCATAGCCATTTTAGTGGGCATGAAGTATTTTATTATTTTGATTTGGCATTTCTTTAATGACTGATGATGTTGAGCGTCTTTTTATTTGCTTATTGACCATTTTGAAGGAGCCCTGGTGGCACAATGGTTAAGCACTCATCTGCTAACCGAAAGGTCGGCCGTTCGAACCCACCATTAGCTCCACCAGCAGTAGAAAAGACCTGGCAATCTGCTCCCATAAAGATTACAACCTAGGAAGCCCTATAGGGCAATTTTACTGTGTCCTGTAGCGTCACTATGAGTCAGAGTTAACTTGACGGCACAAAACAACAATTGGCTGTTTGTATTCTTCGTTGGTGAAATGCCTATTCAAGTCTTTTGCCCATTTTTTGATTGAGTTGTCTTTTTGTTATTGAATTGTATGAGTTCTTTATATATTCTCGGATATTAAATCATTATCAGATATATGATTCAAAAATATTTTTTCCCATTTGCAGCAGAGTTTTTTTTAATGGTAGAAATAAAGAAGGGAAGATACTTCTGGGACTATAAACCAGAAAAAAAAAAAAAAAATTGCCTTTGAGTCATTTGTGACTCATAGTGACCCTGTAGAACAGGGTTTCCAAGGCTGAAATCTTTACGGAAGCAGACTGCCACATCTTTCTCCTGCAGAGCAGCTTGTGGGTTCAAACTGCCGACCTTTTGGTTAGAAGCTGAATGCTTAACCACTGTGCCACCAGGGCTTCTCTCTGGGACTATAAAAAAAGCAAAACCTGTTGTGCCATGGAGTTGATTCTGACTTACAGTTGCCCTATAGGACAGAGTAGAACTGCCCCGGAGGGTTTCCAAGGAGCAGCTGGTGGATTTGAACTGCCAACCTTTTAGTTAGCAGCCAAGCTCTTTAACCACTACGCTGCCAGGGCTCTGGGACTATACCCTGTTGCAATTGAGTCAATTCTGACTCATAGTGACCCTATAGGACAGAGTAGAACTGCCCCATAAGGTTTCCAAGGAGCAGCTGGTAGATTCAAACTGCCCACCTTTTGGTTAGCAGCCTGAGTTCTTAACTACTGCACTGCCAGGGCTCCTCTGGGGCTATAGAGGCCACTTTTTGTTTAATTATTTGCTGTCCAGATACTACTTAGCAGCTAAACTAAAACATCCATCTATCCCTTACACATGCCTGAGTGTCCTGTGTCCTTTCCAAAAGTCTTCATCCTTCTGAGTGATGCAGATCCCTTTTCACGCCCTCTCCCCCATTTCTTAGCACTTGTGAAGCTATGTGTAGTAAAAACTAATAATCTCAGCATTGGAGAGAATTTTGAAAAGAAACGATGATTTACTTTCAGTCGTAAGATAACTGTGAAAGACTGTCCTTCCTACCTGAGTGTTCTTATTTAACCGATACTCCAGTAGTCCCTTTCTACCATCCTTGGGGAAAATAACTGCCACCCAAGTTATCAGTTCTGACTTGTAGCATATCTTATAAAATATAGGCCAAATATCTAAAGATTTGTGGATATTCCTACATTAATTGTTTTTCATGAAACTATCTTTTCATTCAAAGAGGTAGGACAAAGTCCTCTGGGTGGGAGTTACAAAGGGACAGATTTCAAAAACAAAAGAATTTGGAACAGGGCTGTCCAAAGATAAAGACTGAAGATGACTAGATGTGTTTATGCTTAGAGTGGGTGAGTTCTTACAGAACAGGTTCAAGTAGCCGATGAGTTCTCAATCTTAAAATTCTGTTATTTGATGATTATCGGGGGGGCAGGATAGAAATGTAGTTAGGAATGAGGTAAGACCTATGATTTTATTTGAAAATGTACCTAAAATAAACTTTTTTGTTTCTTTCAGATAACAGATAGCACGTTAATCCAACTTTCTATACACTGTCCTCGTCTTCAAGTATTGGTGAGTTTGACTTTCAAAGTATTATGTGTTTGTTGAATTTAATCAAAACTGTAGTTTGTTATAGTTAGCTCTTACTTTCTTCTTAGTGTCTGGCTACAATTTTGGGAAGGGACTTTTCTCCAAATTGTTGACTTAAAGAGGACCAAGGGAGGACCTGAGTGAAGAGGGAAACTGAGATAGGAATTAGAAAAGTTCAATGTTTTCTATACTAATGCTTGGAGACTGAAAACTGATATGGAGAGTATGAGTTCCCCCTCCCTCATGAAATACATCCCAACCTGAATGATGCATAAGTTCCTAGAGACCGAGGGCGTGAGATGGCCCACAATACAATTTGCTTCACCTTGGAACCAAGTATTCCTATAAAACAAAACCAACGAAGGCTTCAGTAAAGGGAATTCTGTTTTCTGCTCCTTCCAGTGACACTACTGGAAGGCATTTTCATCAGCTATTCTGTATCCAGACTTTTTCATGAGTTTGTTGGTACCATACTATACAAAATGAGGTCAAGCATTCTGAGTTTCACATGAAGGAACCAAAGATTTAAGGGAAATTGATGAAATAGGACTAGAAGAGATGACCACACCTAGTAGCTATAAGAATTGTCCTCAGTCAATGAACTGTGTAGACATGCCCCTGCACCAGGGATTCAGTACTTAACCCAAATTCCAGAAAATTTTATGTAGGGAAAGTTTGAGCCCCACTAGTTCCTTTAGAAGGAGCCTTGGCAGTGCAGGGGTTACACGCTTGGCTGCTAACCGAAAGGTCGGCGGTTTGAACCCACCAGCGGCTCTGTCTTATAGGGTTGCTGTGAGTCAGAATTGACTCAAAGACACACAACAACAGCAGTACTATATAAAAGAAAAATGTTGGTTTTTATTTTGCTATAATTTATAATTTTTAAGGCTTACTTGTTTATGAACTATCTCACAGTCATTACTTGAATTCGCAAAAAATAGTCGGAATCACACACAGAAAAAGTCCATCATTGACTGCCAAAAGCAGAACCCCAGAACTCTAGTTTGCCTTTTTTTTCCCCCATCAAATGGATCTAGTGATGGCTCCATATTCATCAAAATCAAACCAGAAAGGTCTGTCTTCTGATTTTACACGGACCTCTGGCTAGAGGAATGCCATGAGATATTTCAGCATCCTTCCTTGCTCTGTTTGGCTGCAGAGTCTGTCTCACTGTGAGCTGATCACAGACGATGGAATTCGTCACCTGGGAAATGGGGCCTGTGCCCATGACCAGCTGGAAGTGATAGAGCTAGACAACTGCCCACTAATCACGGATGCATCCCTGGAGCACTTGAAGAGCTGTCACAGCCTCGAGCGGATAGAACTCTATGACTGCCAGCAAATCACACGGGCCGGAATCAAGAGACTCAGGGTAAAGATGGCTGCATCACTCTCCAGCTCTGGTGTTCTCAGCACCTTTTTTAAATTTTTTTGTTTCTTTCTTTTTTTCCAGATTTAGAGTCCTGGGATTTTTATGTTTACTTAAGACATTTAGCCAGGAGAAAAAAAAAATGGGTAGCAGACCTAAAGGTAGATGGTTTTTAGCTGTGGTTCAGATGGAAATTTAGTAGGAAAATACCCACTCAAGGGAAGAAAAGTAGGTCTCCTTCCAGCAGACTCTGATAATGTCCAGGGCTTAATAACATCCCCAAGTCAAAAAAAGCACATGCCAAGAAAGAAAGAAGTAACATAAAATATTTGGTTAAGTGGGATTTAAGAATTTAATTTGTATTTCCTTTTACATCAAATCAAACCCTTTTCCTGGGGTTCTTTTTTTTTTTAAGACAGCAAATGGATCATTTAGACTTCAGCTTTGTTTTTTTTCCCATCCTCCATACTGGAGAGATTCATGCTCAGCGAAAAGGGTTGTAAAAGGCTGGATGGCTCTATATGTTAGATCATTCAGTTCAACAGACGTTTACTGGAGCATCTGCTTAACACTTGCTGTGGGGAAGGCACTGTGCTTAGTTAGGCCCATCCCACCAATCTCTGAAAAATCCACTATGCTCATATGACCCCAGAGTACATAAAGGAGCACGAGACCTCATCTTGAATTCCAGTTGGCCTCAGTTCCTCCTCTTACCTCATATTTCTTCCACGCCAAAAGAGAAGAGCCACAGGTCAACCGGAGCCTCTTATATATGGCCTGCTTACACTAGGGTTCCTGGACCTGCCTGGCTATAAAGAATCTCTTCCATCTCTGAATTCCTAGGAGTCTTTATTTGTTCTTCAAGTCACTTAGCACTTTTCCACTTTTTATATGCATGTGTAGACTATAAACTCCCTAAGAGCAGGATCCTCATCTTGACCATCTTTGTACCACTCTTATTTACAACTAGCACAGTGCCTTGAATATGGTAGGTATTCAGAAACTATTTATGTAGTAAAACTATAAGCATGTTATTAAAAGAAAATAATGAGTTTTTTTAAATAGAAAAAGCATTGTCCACAATGACTTGGAAGAAGATAAGCTTTCATACTTTCTTTCAAGTTGTGTCTTTATCCTCTGTAAATCCCTTTGGGATAGGTATGATATTTACCCCCAGTTTTATAATTATGGAAGCAGGTATCAAACAAAGTTATGTGAGCTTGATTTGGTCATTTAGAACAACTTGGCATGTTGCAAAGTAGAATGCAGACCTCTCAACTCCCTGACCGTTGCCCAGCCTCTGCCCTGCTTTCATGTCTGTTCAGCCCTTCGGTGGATTTTCTGAAAAGCAACATTGCTCTTTCTGTTGAAGCCCTCTCTCTTAGTAATGTTTCTGTCTTGTTTCAGACCCATTTACCCAATATTAAAGTCCACGCCTACTTCGCACCTGTCACTCCACCCCCATCAGTAGGGGGCAGCAGACAGCGCTTCTGCAGATGCTGCATCATCCTATGACAATGGAGGTGGTCAGCCTTGGTGAACTGAGTATTTAATGACACTTCTAGAGTTACCGTGGAGTCTCTCCAGTGGAAGCGACCCCAGTGTTCTGGGCAAGAGTTACAAAGTGAGGGCAGTGTCCAGATCCCCAGAACCACATCTACATACACATACATGCCCTCACCCCCTTCCACTCTAGCTTTGTGACCATGGGACTGAAGTCTGTGCTGGTTTATTTATCAAGTGGATTGGTAAAACTTAACCATTCCTGTTGGACACGCCCAGAAGAAAATCATAGGCCAAGGTAGACGGAAGGGGGCATTCCAGCAAATCCAGTGTTACTGCTACTGCAGTTTGTTTATTTTGTTGAGAGGTTTCTTTGGGGATTTTGGAACAATAGCTGCAGTCCTCCAGGGTCAAGGAAAGCATGGAAAAACAAGATATGAGGTATCCAGGGACCAGAAAGAAAATTTATTTGCATCTTAGAAATGGCAGCCATCCACTGGAAAATGACTGCAGAGCTTCTGCGCTTCATTGTTTCCATGCCAACATGCTAAGCATGCTCACAAAGAAGGCTCATCCATTCCTTCTGTATTTTAATATTTGGCCCAGAGGTTTCCTGAATGGTTGCATTGAAATCACTGTGGTCCAAATGTGATTACTTATTCACTCAAATTGTCACTCTCTAGTACACTAGTGCACCTGTCTTCCATTCTCTGTTCCCTCTCCTGCACTCTTGCTCAGTCTTTCACCTCTTCAGTCTGCTTACTCACACTCAGTTGTTACTCTTTTGCTGTTGTTGTGTTTACAGTTGGCATTTTGGATGACTAGTTGGGGTTACCAGACTTTTTAAAAGAGACATATTCAGTAAATATTTTTTTAATTCTAAATTTTACCACTAGGGGACCCTGCCTGAATCTTTGCCAGTCTAAAAGGAAACTAACAAAAGCAAGAAAAACTATGAGAAGAAATTGAGCTAAAACTATTTTGATGAAAACAAACTTTACGTTTTGGTTTCTATTATATCTTGTAATATATGATATACACATGATATGCCCATTATTCCCCTCTGCACATTTTTTCCTTCCGTCAAACTCCACTAACAATAAGGAAAGAGAGAAATACATTATTAGTAAAGAGTGCAATAGTAAGTCCCAAAACTCAGCCTGACAGCCTCCACCACCCAAGCTCAGACGTTAACTTTTTTGTTCACTGAAATCTAGGTGTGATCAGTGGCATCTCTGACCTGTGTCTGTGAGGTTAGATTTTTGCTTTAGCAGGAATACTGCTAGAGGAGCTGTGCAGTCGAGCCTATCCATTTCTGTCCCCCCTCCTCCCCGCCCCCCGTTTCAGCTCATCAGGGATGCAGAAATGGCCCTGTAACAACTGGGCAACTGTATTTCAGTATCAACGGTATCATATCTAATGTTTGATCCTCAAGAGACCAGAAGCTTTTCAGAACCTGTCAGCCATAGCTCTCTTCTGCTCCATACTTCCCTGATTGAAATACAAGGGTAGCCAGGTGAAGACATTGGGGCAGCTGTGACAGAGCATTGAGATGAAGCAGAGGTTCATTGTTCTGTCCACCTGGTCGCCTGGGCACCAGAGCTGAGGGCAGAGTATTCGATGCCCATGGCTCAATCCAAGAAGTCTCCCCACAAAAAAAAATCACAGATAGTGAGGGAAATATAATGAGTTTCTAAAGCACAAGAAATAGATTTTTAAAGCCTGAGGTTAGAAACCCTGTGTGATTTTTAATAGAATAATTGGGGTGGGGAGGCTTTTAAGACGTTAATGTGCAGTCCACCGTGCTCTTTGATGCTTGCCCATGGATCATCTTCATGATCTGGGCTGTTAACGGGTTTGTTTTAGTGCGTCATGTCCTGGTCCTACCAGGGAAGCTCAAATTAATTTTTTTTTCCCCCTTTTCCTTTTCCTTCTTCTCAAATTACCTTGTAAGGAATACACTTTTTAAAGTAAAACTCACTCATTTTGGCTATAGCTCACACATACAAATACACACACACACTGACATTTTCAGATGTAGTTGATAATATTCAGATCCCTAGGTCACTCGTTCAGACAAAACTAAAATAGTCAGGGGCTGTCTGCTCTAAAGATTTTTTTTTTAGTGACTGAAAAAACCGACCATAAAACCCTGATTGATTAGTGAGTAGATTTGAGTTGCATGTTTGTTAAGGCTATTAAGATACTTCTTTACTTAAAAGAAAAAAGAAGTTTAAAATATCCTGTTCACCAGTACATAAAGGGTCTTAGAAATCCTGTTTCTCTACTCAAAAGGTGTACCCACATGCAGGTTCATGTGGACTTGCCCGGGTGATCCCTGCTGTTGAGGCAAAGTCCAGCCTGTCAGGGCCAAGGACAGATCCAAGTGAGAGAGAGAGGCCCTGGGTTGTGTAGCACTGGCTTGTATGTAGTCAGGCAGGAGCCTTATTCTTTTCTCAAGAAAACTTCAAGCCCATCAAGCTTGGAAGGAAATGTGTCTTGTATGCCAATCTGTACCCTACGCCAGCTGATAAATGTGCTAAGACTTTGAGAACATGGTAAATTTTGGTCAGATGGAAAGCGTCCTGAACATAATGCTTCCTGTCTCAACATCTGGAATACTTAAGGCTTAACAGGTATAGAAAAAGTTCTCCTTAGGGATGGTATATTGGTACATTTGTCTGGTTCCATAGCCCCTCCAGAATATGCCTTCTATAATGAAAAAACATAATGTGAATTAAGAGAAGAGATTTGGATAAATAAGAAGGTACCCTCAAAGCTATGTACCCTCAAAGCTATTTCCATAAACCTGCAGATGGCCAGGAGGAATTATTACTGTGTCTCTGGAGAAATTTTTTGAACATATAGATTCTCTCTTTTCTAAGCAGCCTTTTCCCCCAGTCTCATCCACTACATGTTCCACCAAGCATCATTTGCTGCAGTGGTCTTTGTTACATCCTCTTCCATTGGCCCCATCAAGGTGATTCCAGCTTTTTTTTTGCACTGATTTCTCCTGTTTCCTTCCCACATCCATCCTCTCCTCTACTGAAAGCCTCCATCTCACTCCCAATGATGCTGCTGATTTATTCTCATCTCTCTCCAGTGTAGCTTCCTTTTTGGGTCCTTGTCCTGATCCAGGCAGACTGTCCTGGGCAGCTTTGAATTAAGTCACTTTCGGGTGGCTTGGGCCATTTTTTCATTGAGTGGTCTTTGATGCTTGTTTATTGAGTTTGAAATCAAACTGTTGGCTATGACAAGGGGATCTGGCTTCAGCCTTTTTTCCAATATTTGGAATATGAAAGCGCATTGTGTTTTTATTTATATGAAAATTTTTTTTCTCCTCCTGTTCTGCTCTGGATATAAAAGGATTTCTTAAATGGTTTTTGTAAATTTTCACATCCATTTACGGTACTTGATTTAGCAGAGACACAAGTCAGAAATTTTACATATTTCTTGTATCGTACATTTTAGAGGGAAAGCTTTATTATGTGCTTTCCAAAGTGTTTGAACAGTTCGGTGTAGCTATGATACTGCAGAAGCCAAGTTCTTCCACTTCTTCTAATGCCTTGTAAAATGCATTGTTACTCGTTTGATAGACCACTGCCATGGCAGGACTACACAAACTATGCGATGGAACCTGTCCTGGTTTGAAGTTGTTAGGAGGTGTGAAAGTGTTGCTGGAAAGAAGAGAGTGGTTTCCTGCCTGTCTGTGTGGGCAGTGTACCCTTAGGTGACCACGTCATTTGTAGAAAAGGAACACTTGTGGATCATGGTTCACGCGTGGCTGTTTAATGTTTATTGTGCTGAAAATCACAGACTGCTCATGCCAGTTGCCACAAGTAAAAGGAGGTATTTAAAGAAAATTGGTCTAATCTGTTTTCCCCTCCTTGTGTACATGATTTAAGGGTAGGTATCCCTGTTTTGCATCCTGGCTGACAGACTCTTCCAGTGATATGCTTACTCTGGGATTCTAAAACATTTTATAAAAAGATTGCCTCTATCTGCCCGCCAGTTCTAGGATCTTTAATCGCCTCAAACACAGGCAATGTTTATTAGCTAGGTCTTTGCAAAGAGATGTAGGATGTTTAGTTGGTGGTCTTGAGGCAGACCTCCCTCTTCCTCACTTTCCCAATGATCTTGGACCAAACAACTCCAAAGCAATAGGAGAGTGAAGGGAAATACAGAGTCCCAGCTGCTCCTTGCCTTTATTCTCTTTATTTCTATCATAAATTTTAATTGTAAGGTTGGAAAATGCAGAAAGCTGTATAAGAGCATGTGAATAGGGTACGATTAACCCAGGTAATTTGGGGATAAAATTTGGTTGTGATTGCTATATCCAAAAGCCCAAACTTAACATCTTTATTCTCCAGCAGAGAACATGGGCTACTTAAGCACCATCTGCTCTAACCTTATCCTCTCACTTAAGAGAGACTTTCTACCTGCCCAGAAACTACCATATGAGGCAAGCGAGTTTTCAGCATGAAGGTCTTCTGCAGCTTCCCTCTCAAGGTGGCCCCTATTTTGTCTGTTTTTATTCGTATGAACATTGGTTCCACTTTGAAGCATTTGATCCTTAGGAAAGTTAGTAAGCAGCCTCTTAGCTGAGTCTGAGTGAATCTTTGGAGCCCAAGAGAGTTACACTTAATTCTCAGTAGAAAAAAAAAATTGTTGGACAAGCTCACATGGGATATTGATAAGAAAATTCCATACATGTACTTCTTCCATCTTGCCTCATGTGGTTTTAAATAAACGCTTGGTAGAGTTTGGTTCACAGCTGTTGAGTCTCAGTGCTTCCTTGGCCAGAGTAGTCTACTGTCCTTTTAGGAAGAGGAACCAGGAGTACTCAAAACTTAATCAATTTGACCTTTCTATTTTACATGTTTTCCAGGGTCTTGTTTTGAAGAATTAGGGTAGGGAAATGGTAGATGAGGTTCAAAGTAAAGGAGATAACCAGTTATAGAACTGAGATGTTTTGCCTCAGGTACAAGCATCTATCCTGAATATATAGATACAACTGCCTCTCACGTGGGTACATTTACTTTCTTCTTCATGTGATAAACTCCATGCCCTTCTTACTGGCAAGGACTACAGTGGTTCCAGAGAGGACTTCTACTTTTCACACACCTAATCAGTGTCAACCAGATGGGGATTGGCACCACTGAAAGGATCACCAGTGCTTCCCAGCTGCCTCCGGGGGTGGTGGTTTTGATACCAGGGCAAGAGCAGATGGGCAATAAATGAGAATCCCACCCTGAGAAGAGAGATGTCCAGACACATACGTTTTCTTTTCTGTTCATGCCCTAAGAGCGTAGAGAAATCTTTAATGTCTTTTTTGCTAGTGGAAGAAGAAAATTTTGTCCCACTAAGTTTCTCTTGTCGTTGTCTCTTACTACTTACACCTGTTATTTTAAATCTTCACCACACTGCCGCTCACATATACATATGTGTTTCTTACCTTAGCCTAACTCTTTTCAGCCTTTGAAGTCATTATTCTGGTTTTTTGTTTTTTTTTTTTTTTTTTTTGTAAATGACACTAGAGAATGAGAACCTAAAGTTTTCAAAAATCCTAACTTGAAAAAGAGTCTCTAACTGGCATGGTTTGATTAATTACTTTTTTCCCCCTAAAGACTTGATTTTCTTTCCTAGTGTTATATAATAGATCTGTAATAAGCAAAACCTTTGCTGCTGCTTTCCTGGGTTTACATCAATTTTTTTTTCCTTCCCTTAAGAATAATTTCTTATTTGTGCTTCTCTGATGACTGTTAATTTCTAATAAGTGCAGGAAGAGGTGAGTCTGAGATCTCTTCTCTTACTCCCCTCCTCACCCCACCCGCAAATTACATACTAACCTCTAACTTCTAGAGCCTGTTGGCACATGTACAAGATCCATGGGACGTGGCTTATCAGAAGCTACTAGTCTTCTTTCTCACTATGCTGTGGCTCTTGGAGCTGGCTTCTGAGGATCTGTGACTACCCACTCCAGAGGGTTACTGTAGCAGAAAAGAGGCCTTCTTAATTTTGCCTATCTCCATTCCTGTTTTCTGACTTGGCCCTTCAGATGCTGCCCACTCTCACCACCTCCTTTTTCCTCCCAGGAATTGTTTCCAAGTAACCTGCCACGTGCATTTCCCACTTGCTCTGCTCTCCTTTTCCCACCTTCCAGTGACCCTGAGAGCACAGACCTGAGAAACTTGGCCTGTGCAGAACTCAGAGAACTGTGAGGACTGCCCCTGTCTGTCAGACTCTGCTTGAGGACAGAGATGGATGGGTAAATGGTGCTGTTGGAGAAATTTTTTTATCTTCAAACCAGGCTCTGTTTCATCCCTGAACTCTTGCCCCAAGCCCACTCCCCTGAGGAGGATAAAATGCAGAAGAAGGTGGTTAGCCAGCAGGATCTGATCCCAAACATCCCTGTCTTTGGCCTAAGCCTTCCCCAGCTATTGGGCTCACCCTGGAGTGCTTCAGTGTGGGAGCTGCTGCTTGCTTGTTTCTCCACCAGGCCTACTCCAGAGCTTAGCCAGTCCCTGGGGCTGACATAGTTCCCTACATGGTGACTTAACACCAGGTTCCATCAGCTGTCCAAGTGACTGTGTTTCCACCCAATTATTTGGCTCTTGAGCGGGGGTGGTTATTTAAAATAAAATCCAAGGTGGCAGTAGAGGATTTCTTTTGCTTTAAAATCTTTGGACTAAAAAAGAAAGAAAAATGTTTTTATATATAAATATATGAATTGTTATGTAACTGTTATTGTTTCCTGTATGTTCTAATTTTGTTTTATGATGTAATTAAAGGAAATAAGCTGTGAAGACTTTTCATTTCGCTACGGAAATAGCCTGACTTGGAGCTGTGAGTCTTCATTTCCTTGAACCCTAGAACTACAAAGACTCCTGAGGCTGAATGAAGGGGCTTCTTTCAGGCATCATCACACCCTAGTCTTTATTTAATACCCTGAACTCCATTTATCCCTAAGAAAAAGAGAAGACATAATTATGTTATAAATCAGAGTTTCTAAAAACTTTTGCCTTAATTGATTTTTCAACCCAAGTCCCTTATCTCTGTGCAGAACATTGCCCTTACCTTGACTAGGAGAGGGTCAAGATGGGGGAGTGTAACGGTTAAACACCAAGTTCCTGTTCAAATCTTGCTATGCCATTTATCTCCGGTATGACCACAGCCAATTAACCCGTTTCAGTCTTCATTGGTAAAATGGGGATAACAGTACCTACTTTATAGAGTTGTGAGGATTAAATGAGATAATAGTGGCACATAGTAAACACTCATAGTGTTAGCTGGGTTTTAGTCCCTTTATTTCAATAAATATTCCAGTCTGTGCTAGAGGTGCCTAGTGCTGAGAGATACAAAGGTAAATGCAGTGAGGTTCCTAACCATTTTGTGGAGTAGAGCCAAATTAGCAACCTAAATTTAAGTCTCAAAGTATCTATCCTCCCTCTGGGAGCCTTGGAATCATAAGCCTTTCTTGACATCCACCCATTCTGCATAAGGTAGAGACCTAGGCTGGATTAGTCATCTGAGGCCAACACCACCCTCCAGGGAATGCAAGCAGTTATCTGCTCTGTTGTCCATATGAACTGAGGCAACCCTGGACTGTTGTGGAAGGCACTTTGTAGGTCTTTGAACTTCAAAGGATAAGCAGGCTTCCCCTTCTTCCATCTGTTAACTCAGCCGGTGTTTAGAGCCTTCCTCCTTCCTGCCCTCTCCTAGCGAGAGACCACTTGGTTTAAGACTAACCAAAGATAATTAGTAAATAATAACTGAGTAACTGAGGTAAATAATAAGTAAATAATTATGCAGGTATTTTTAAGAGGTCCCCTTGGCCCATCTTCCACTCCATGCATATGGGTTTTCACTGTACAGTTCTTTCAACTTTTCTGTATGTCTGAAATTTTTCGTAGTGAAATTTTCGGGGAGGAGGATGAGAAAAAATAAGGAACAGATTAAGATACAGCCCAATACGATTTATCTTTTTTAAAAGGACTTATTTAATATGAAGTTGATTTATCTATATGAAAAAAGACTAGATCGCTACCTCACAACATATACAAATCAGTTTCAGATGGATTACAGACCTAAAAGTGAAAAGCAAGACTAAAATTTAAACTTTAAAAAATATGCCTAGGAAATTAGGGATGGATTTCTTAAAACCTAAAAATAAAATATTAATATTAATAAATTCAATTAGATTTTAAAGTAATAAAAAGACAGCCCTATAGCCTTATTGCTATGAGCATAGCTACAGTATTGTATAGGCTTTAGTAATAGTTTTTGCCCAGACTGTTTGAAAAACAGAACAGGTTTCTTCCCTCGTCCCAGATCCCACCCTTTGCTCAATCTGTAGTTTAAGAAGAAGACATTTCTTCTTCGGGAAAGTACAACACATTGAAAATATATGCCTTTTAAAAATTAACTTTAAAAAAAAGTGGTAAATAAAGTTTTAAGTAAGAATTAGAATACAGTGTCCAGTATAGTCAACACTGCCCGTGGCAAAAGCTCTTTCTCCATGTTGCCAGGATTTTGGGGTTTTGTTTTTTTTTTTTGCCCCATTAGCTTGGTCAGCTCAGTAGAATGGGCAGGGGAGTCTGTCCAGGGTTCCAACGACCACTGCTGCTAAGTCGAAAGAAAACTGAGCCTGGATGCTGCTGGTCAGTCAGCTGAGGGTCTTAACAAAGCTTCTGTTGAGCACAGCCTCAGAGGGCCAGGCGTCAGTCTCCTTTTGTGGAAGGGCTTCCCTAGGCCTATGTCAGAACCAAGTAGTAGCCATCTGGATTCTGCACTGGAAACAGTAAAAAAGGGCACCACTGGGATGAGGCAGGCTCTGCAACTACCACTCTTCCCACAAGCCTCCAACAGCCTGGAATGCATCCAACGCACCCAAGTGTTCTTCCAGCCCCACTTCAAATCCACCTCTTTAGGAAGCCTTCCTGTATACTGGACCAGGCTGACCAGCTCTGGCAGAGCAGGAGGGAGATGAGGCAAACATCTGCATAACCAGACCACAAAAAGCTGGTCAGAGGTGCTCGTTGGAGGTGATGAGCAAGCACCTGCCTTCTACCCTGTATGATTGTTCGGGGATGGGGAGTGGAATGGGGGCCATACCTATCCCTCTAAGTAATAAACTTTTTCTGACGATAGAAACTGGGACATTTTTCTTCTCAGAAGAATGCATTTATTCAGTCACATTTTTCCTGTGCTCTACATGTCTCTTAGCTCTGTGAACTATGTCCCTCTGCCACAGAACTGGCACTCAGCAGATGTTTACCAGTTGGTTGGGACACAGCCTCCACCTTCACACCTTGAAGAAACCTTTTAATCTCATTTAGAAGACAGAAAATAAGCATAATCTTTTCACCCTTCTAGGGCCAGCCAGCCACACTCCACCCCCTCTAACACCCCTACCTTTCTTCACCACAGCCACAAAGTATGATTCATCCTTAAGATTCTGGACCACCTACAAGGGAGAAAGGGTCGTGGGCTTGATAAAGGAGGGAAAAATCACAAAACCAAGCAAAATAAACTAGGACAGGGAAAAGGATGTTGGGCCTGAAGAGAGACCTATTGTAATTCTGCAGTGGAGAAGTGAGCAAAGCCTCCGTGGGGCCTTGGGGCAGGAAAGCACCCTTTACCTGGTCGCTGAGGAGAATGAGGATGCCCCCAGGGCCCTGGTGAAAGAGGCGGTGGATCTGATTGGCTGGGAGGGCCAGGAGCTCTGCCAGCTTCCCCATAAGCTCTATGGCGCTGAGTTCATCCAGAGAGATTTCTTGATAAAAGCCTAGGGGTGTGGGCAGCACAGAGGCAGGGGTCAATGGGGGGGGGGAGGACCCATAGGGATGCCAGGAGGACAGTCATTCATAGAGGAAGGAGGGGAACAAATGATGGGAGTGGGAGGCAACATTAAAGAAGGAAAAAGGCTTATGGATGCACCTAGTCTTCACCTGTCATTCCTCACCTTTGAGGAAGCCTCAGATTGAGGGGAGAAAGCCCCTGACTTCAGGGAGCCCCCAGTATGTAGAGGCCATGGAACACCTACATAAAAATAACTGAAACCCAGGTACAATAATAGATGATGTACTAACCCCACATACTAACGGAACGACAAAATCAGATAGGGATGACGGAATAGAAGACGGCGGGATAAACCCAGGGAGACATCCTGGAAAGAGGACTAATCGGGTCTTGGGAGGCGGGGGAATGCCAAGGAGGGCATCCTAGGTCCCAAGGATAGTGGGGCATCACCCTTTCCCCAGAAGTTTCACGTAGCCACACTTGAGTTTCTCATCTTTGGAGAAGAGAGGTCAGAACCTCACCTGAGTCGGAGTTCTTAGAAACCTCGTTCTCTTGCCTAGAGGCCTCTTGAGCCACATACAAAGTCAGGCGATGACGGATGGGCCTGGGCCAGGAAAACAGTCTATGTATCAGCCCTTCATTCCTGAACTCGATTGTACTTCTAGCCCCTATCCCTGGGACAGTCCCTGGCTTCCTCCCAGGTTACTAGGGAGGGAGATCACCAAGCATTTCTTAGGCACTTAATGAATGTTGGACCTGGAGGTAGAAAAGATGAGAAAAACCTATTCTCTACCCCCCGTAAATTGAGTGAGGTAGATGGAATAGCCACAGGAAGGAGGGGGCCACAGGAGCCTGACTTCAGCCTGGCCTTGCCAGCCTTGCTTTGCGACCTCAGGCAGGTCACTGTTCTTGGCCTGAGCTGCTTCCTCCGGAAGAGGGAGTGTGACTAAGTGGTCTTTAAGGTGTCTTGTGATCTGATCATTCTGTGCAACATTCCTGCTAGCCGAGTTAGTAAGGGCCACTACAGTGGAAAGAGGACCTGCTTGGCAGTGCCCAGCACCTGGCTCTAAGAGTATTGAAAAGACGAATTCCATCAGCAGCTCCACAGATCTGGATAAGGTCCTGGCGGGTAAGCTTCAGCAGATCAGTGCCTGCAGAGTCAGACAGGGCCAGATTGAGGGAAGGCCTGGGATCAAGGGTGGGAGGCAGGGAACACAGGCCAACATGAGTCTACAAAGAGCCCTAGTGTTACACCTAGACATAGAAGTTAGATTTGGATCCAAATCCCAGCTCTGCCTGTTGTTAGCTGTGTGTCCTTGTGCAAATTATTTAACCTCTGTAGGCCCTTTCCTCAAGGGACAGTGTATAAATTATATGGGGTAATACATGAGGAGAGAGCCTGGCATAGTGCCTGGCAACTTGTAGTCCTCAAAAAAGGTTAGTTGAAGGGCGCACAGCAAGCCAAGACAGAGACAGGCTTCCTGCCTCAGTGTCCCACCCTCGGTCCCCTACAGGTTTGGCCTACCCGGCAAACCCCAACCTCACCAGTGAAGTTGGCCAGCATCCGACAGTAGCTGGAGAACCGGTGCCGATGCAACCACTGCTGTGTCTCTGGGACGGAGGCTCCAGGATTCAGATCCTGAGGCATAAAGAGGGCCGTTCAGGCAACGCCTCGGACACTTCCCTCAGGCAGCCCACAGACTGAGAACAAGGGGGAGGAGAAAAACAGCCCATGCCCGAAATACTAAACAGGTAATAGATAAGTGGTATCTTGGGTGAAGGGTGAGACAGTACACAATACAGGAGAAACTAGCACAACTTGTACAAGGAAAGGTCATGGAAGCACCATAGACACATCCAAACTCCCTGAGGGACTGAATTGCTGGGCGGAGGGCTCTGGGGACCATGGTCTCGGGGAACATCTAGCTCAGTTGGCATAACACAG
>NW_004443990.1:15759253-15771027 GCF_000243295.1 Trichechus manatus latirostris | reverse complement strand
AAAAAAGGTTGAGAAGTTAGAGGGTTGATATGTTGTGGGGTTGTTAACCAATGTCATAAAACAACATGTGTACTACTGTTTCACGAGAAACTATTTGTTCTGTAAGCCCTCACCTGAGGTACAATTAAAACTAAATAAAGAAATGAATAAAACAGCCCATGCCCTTGGGAGCCCCAAGTCTGAGAGGGGAGGTCCATCCTGCCTTTGAGGGACCCCCTAGTCCTATAGGGAACAAAATTTATAATCTGTGGTCATATCACATCTTTCCACCAGGGGGCAGGGTAAACCCTGTTCTGGAGAGAGTGATGAAGCCACTAAGAAGACAGGCTGAGGGATTGGAAGGGAAAGACTCACCTCAGCTGGGCTGCCCCCCAAGGTGTCCAAAGTGAATGGTGGTGAGGAGCAGAGCCTGCAAGGAGGAGCAGAGACTCAGGATCTCTGCGAAGCAGTGCAGCCAGTCTCCCTCCCCCAACGCCTTCCAGAGGCCTGTCCTGGGAGGCAGAGCTTGTCCTGTCTCAGCCCTCACATTCTGCATGAGCCTCTTCCTTCACCTCAGCTGCACCCTCAACCCTGCCTCTTCCCCCATGCCTGGGCTGAGGGGCTCTTTACTCTCACCCCAAAGCCAAATGGCTGACAGGAGAATGATCATCCAGCCTCACCTCTCAGGGGACAGGAGCTTGCAGGAGTGAGGGGTGGTCAGAGCAAGAGGGCTGAGAGGTGGGTGGGGCCCTGCAGTGGGTTCTGGCCACGGTGAACACTGTGGGCAAACAAACACAAGGTCGGCCTGGACATTCCCAGGGCAGTGGTGGCTGTTCACGCACCACCACCACCATCTGTCTGTATATGAAGACCTGGCAAGGGGCCTGCCCTAAAGGGAGGCCCTGACACGTGGACTAGCTTTCAACACAAAGGAAAAGAGTAAAGTAGCCTCCAGGTCTGGGGCATTTGGGGAGGGCTTCCTGGAGGAGCTAGCCAGGACAAGCAGCAGGAAGGAAGGTAGGTTTACTGAGCAGTGGGTACAGAGGTGAGGAGATGGTGATGGCAGATGCAGGAGGGGCAGCCTGGAGGGATGAACTGCAAGGCATCAGCTCCTGGAAAAGTGCCGAGTTTGTCCTCTGCAAGGAATGGGTAGAATCACAGGGTTGTGTTTATCCTGGAGCAGGTATGGCCCTGAGGCCTCACTTTTCCCATCTGTACAATGAGGATCCTTTCCCCCACCCCTGCCCTGACACACACACCTCCATGAAGACTGTGCTCTCACAGGCAACCTGGTACTTGTCTCTCTCATGCAGAGGCTGTTTCTCAACCTTCTCCCGGTCAGTTTTTAGTTTCCGGTCAGCTCCTTTGGGCTATGGAAGGCGACAAGGAAGCTTCAGAGGCCTCCTCTTTACCTGCCAACCTCTCTTTAGGAGGCTCCACTGGATGGGCTCTAAGAGAAAGATCAAGCCCCATCCCTCTGTGTACAGAGAACTGTCCCAGAGAGGGGACACACTGGCTGAGGGGCCACAGGGCCAGAAACTAGGCAGCCAGTGGGGCAGGGTGACAGCCCTGGGAGGAAGGAAAAGGGGCCTCAGTGCTGCCTGTACCTTAAACACCTTGATGAGGCAGCCGGCTGAATGCAGGTGCTCAGGCGGAAGCTGCTTGTCACTGGGCTTAAAGGTGTCGATCTGGAGGCGTAAGGGAACGCCTTTCTCTCCACCTTTCTTCCGGGGAGTGAACTCGGTGCTGATGCAGTGAACCTGAGGTCGAGAAGGGCAAAGAGAAAACAGGGTGACTCCAGACGCCACCCACATTTGAAAGATTTCACCCAAAACCTGTTAGTTACCTACCAGTTACCTGTCAGCCACTTAACCACAGCAATGTTTCATCCCCAGCTGGCGTCTATTCTTAAAACATAACTTTATTAGGTTCTTTCCCTTGTTCAAAAATCTCCAGGATCTCTCCATGAATATGAGAGGAGGAGAAAAGTTCCTGACTGGAGTTTGAGTACATTAATGGGTCAAGTCACATCTTCCAGCTCTGCTGTTCTCCCTCACCCACCAATGAAGCACTGACCCCCAACACACCTGTGTAGTTCTCCTTCGAGTCCTCTACCTAGAAAGCTCTCCCCACTCAAATCTGAGCCCCAAGTCTTCTGTTCCAGGGTAGGGTTTCCAGACAAAATACAGGATGCCTAGTTATATTTAAGTTTCAAATAAACAACAAATAATTTTTTAGTATAAGTAAGTCCCAAATATTGTGTGGGACATTGTCGTTGTTAGTTGCCATGTCAGCTCCAACTCATGGCAACCTTATGTCTAACAGAACAAAATGCTGCCCGGTCCTGCCCCATCCCCATAATCATTGACGTGTTTGAATCCATTGTTGTGGCCATTGTGTCAGTTCATTACATTGAGGGTTTCACTCACTTTTGCTGACCCTCTACTTAACCAAACATGATGTCCTTTTCTAGCAATTGGTCTTTCTGGATGATGTGTCCAAAATAAGCAAGCCAAAGTCCCACCATCCTTGCTTATCTAAAATTTCAGTTTAACTGGGTGTCCTGTGTTTTATTTGCTAAATCTGGCAATCCGCTTGAGGGAGGCCTCCTTGCCCTGCCATCCTGCACAGCCCACAGCCTCTGCGTTCTGCCTGGCACCAGGATCCTGAGGGGAAGCAGGACCTTACCCCTTCGTTCATACCCATTGACCATTGTAGCCCTCTCACAATCCTGTGAAGAACAGTAAAAGGGTCTACCTTTATAGGTGAGGAAACTAAGGGTCACAGAGATTATGCGGCCTGGGCAAGGCCCATGCTAGGAAGTGGTGGAACTGGAATTGTGCCGTATCTCCCTGGTTCCTAGTCTAGTGCTTAGACCATGGTGAGTACTCAAAAAAAGGACTTACAAACAAAATATTGTTTGATTATAAAGGTAAATGTATTCATCTGGAGAACACTGAAAAGATATAAAGAAGAATATAGGCATCTCTCATCATCTCTCCTCTCAGAGCTAACATTCGAGAATTGTTTCTTCCCATCTTTTCTCTGGGAAATTATATAACACACAAACACTTTTTTTTACAAATAGGAATCAAACTTTAAGTAGAAATTTGTATTCTGCCTTTGTTAACAGGAAAGCAGTTTCCCCTTGCCATTAAGTATTTTTCAGAGACATCATTTTTAATGACTACGTAATTTCCATTGTATGTCTGTACTATTTGTTGTTAGATGCTGTGAGTCGGTTCTGACTCACAGTGACCCTATGTACAACAGAACAAAACACTGCCTGCTCCTTGCCATTCTCACAGTCATTGCTGTATTTGAGCCGTTGTTGCAGCCGTTGTGTCAATCCATCTCATTCAGGGTCTTCCTCTTCCACTGACCTTCTACTTTAACAAGCATGATGTCCTTGTCCAGGAGCTGGTCCCTCCTGATAACACATCCAAAATACCTGAGACAAAGTCTCGCCATCCTCACTTCTAAGGAGCATTCTGGCTGTACTTCTTCCAAGACACATTTGTTCGTTCTCCTGGCAGTCTATGGTATATTCAGTATTCTTCGCCAACACCATAATTCTTCTTCGGTCTTCATTATTCATTGTCCAGCTTTCACGTGCATATGACGAGATTGAAAATACCATGGCTCGGGTCAAGCGCACCTTAGTCTTCATCTTTGCTTTTTAACACTTTAAAAAGTGTTACTATACTATAACTTACTTGAAAGTCAATCCTCTTCTGATGGGCATTTTGATTGTTTCAAATCTTTTAATATGAAAAACGGTGTTTCCATGAACAGCTGATAATTATATTTTTATGTGCTTACTTGAACACTGCTATAGGATAAATTTCTTGGTGTGGAAGTACTAGGTAAAAGAGTGTGAACATAAACTTTAATAAATTTTGCTGACGTGCCACCCTACAGAATAGGTGTAGCAATTTGTATTCGCAGGATTGAGAATTCCTGTTTCCCAAAATCTTACCAAAATTTGTTTTATTTTAAGTCTTAGCATTTTTCTGACTGGATTTTATAAGTTTCAGCTATCTACATTTATTGACAATTCATATCCTTCTTATGTAAATTGCCTGCTCATATCCTTTGTCTATTGTCCTATTGAGCTTTTGTCTATATTTTTCTTATAGATATATAAGAACTGTTTATATATCAAGGCTATTTTTAATATAAAACATTATATGCCATATGAGGCAAATATTTTTCCCATTGCTGTCTCCTTTTAATTTTGCCTATTATTGACAGACCATTACTTTTTATGAAGCTAAATTCTACCCTGTGTTTTGTAGCTTCCTCCATTGCTCTAATGTTTAACAAGTTCTTCCCCATGCTGAGATTTGCTAAACATGTAGACGTACTTTTTCTTCTAGTTGCTTTCTTGTAGTGATTCATTCTTACTGTCCCCTCCTGACCCAAACTTGCCTTCCTTTCCCACTTAGGCTGCTGCCACCCCCATAGAACCTCCTGCCTCCTCCCAGTCCCAGCCTCAGATTCACCTGGAGGAAAAGTGAGGTCTTCTTGGTCGGGTCCCAGTGAAACTCCACCGTGTTGAGTTGCGAGGTCAGCACTTGGGGTTCTATCACCCCCACGGACAATGGCACATCTGCAGTAACAGAATGGCAAAGAGGAAGAGAAGCTCAGCCCTTCCTGTTCACAAGGGCTTCCAAGCCAGAAACAGGCCCAGAAGTGTCCCTGGTCCCTCTCACCAATGTCCAGGATGCGGTCCCCAGGCCGGCTCCACCTCCATCCATCCAGCTGCTGCTGCTCTGTGTACTGCAGGCGCCGGTCATGGAACACCACGCGCACCACACTCTTCGGGCACAGGAGGGCATGGCTCAGGGGTCAGAGAGTGCCAGGGCTTTTGGGTACCAGTCCCCATATGTGGGGTACACCAGCCATCCCACCCTCTCCCCTGCCTTGCTCCCTACCCCCTAGAGGCATGAGGGACTGAGAGTCACTAGATCTGTGTTCAGATGCCCATCTCTGACTCACAAGCTGTGAAACTGGTGAAGTAAACTAGAGACCCTGAGCCTCAGTTTCCTCATCTGTGAAATGGGGAGTTAATCCCTTCCCCCCCTTAGTCACTCAAGTCTTCTTGCAACACTTAGCACCGTTTGTAATTGCATGTCATTTGTATAATTTACACATCTGTCTCACCAAGTGGAATGCAAGTTCCCTAAGAAAGAGACCTACATCTGTCTCTTCACTGCTGAATCTCTAGCTCAGAGAACAGCTTCTGGCATAAATAAATAAATATTTTTTGAGAGAAGGAATCATCTGCGTGAATAATGCTGTGTAAGTATATTTCTAAATCTCTGTTCTGTGACTGCCTGGCTGTGTGTCCTTGAGAAAATACTTAACCTCTCTGTGCCTCAATTACTTCAACAATTTCTGTCCACCACTGAGCTGTTGCGAAGGTTGAATTAAATGATGGAATAGAGTTCTACTTGACAATGACATCACAGTGATGAATTTGGCTATCTACTCAGAGGCACAGTCACATCCAACCTTTGCCAGTTCTGGGAAGGGGGTGCACTTACCTTCAGCAGCCGGGGACACTGGGCAGCATCCCCCAGCTTGGGGTTGCAGAGCATCCGCACCTCATAGGACTGGCCTGGGAGGAGGTTGGGGGATGTGTGAGCCCCACTGAGAGGCAGAGATGGTGCCTACCACTCCTAGCCCACCCTGGACCAGCCTCCAGAGCTTGCTGCCCCTCCCTAACTCCTTCCCTGCTCCAGGCCCAGTGTACCCTGATTCAGATAGGTGAGGGTCTCCTCCTGCTGCTTCACAGCTGGCGAGGTGGCAGCACAGAGAACATACTGGAACACGGAGCAGGGCGGGTCTGCACTGGGGATGTTGAGCAGCTCTTCCTGCTTCAGGTAGGGCAAGGGCAGGGGCTCCCTGCAGGAGCAGGAGGGCACTGCAAGCCTTCTGCCCTGTCCAGCCCATCCCCAAGGGGTTTTGACCCTCCTTCCAGGAAGCCCACAATTTCCTCTAACAGGTACCCCATTCAGCCTCTCCAGCTCTGGGAGGCCTTCCTGAAGGTGCAAACCTCAGATGCGTGGCTGTTCTTCTAAACAGCCGCCAAAAGTTGCTTGTGTTTGCAACCTCAGGACTTGCCTGACACCCAGTACACACCCAACAGAAATGTCCTGAGTGGGTGGGTGGTCAGGGCGTTTGGAGATGTCCCAGGACCCACTAAATTCCGTACATTCGACCACTTTCCCACCACCAAAGGAACCCAAAAACAGGAAGCCCATTCCCCTCAGCTTGAACCATATGGCCTTATCCATGCCCACCCCACCTTCTGACCGGAGCCTTCCTAGGCCCAGCCCTTACCTGAGCAGGCTGCTGGGGGGCCCGGGGTACAGTTCCCCTGGACTGGGCCACAGGTGCTCCGGCTGGTTGTGCCAAAACAGCATCTTGGAGAGGGAGCAGAGCCAGTGATGTGACAGTGATCTTAGCACTGAGTTGTGCTGGACCCACTGGGCCACCTACCTAGGGCCTCAGCCTTTATACCCAGAGGCACACTGACTGGAGGGCGGGGCAAGGCCTGCGGCCTCTTATTGGCTGAGCACCCGGGAGCTTAGAAAACTCAGGACCCGAAGGGGCAGCCCAAACTGGGGAGAATCAAGAGCCAGTGCCCCCAGGGGTCCCTGCCAATCATTAACTTGAAGGCGAGTTGGTGGTGAAGTAAAACAAAGTCACAGGGATGGACACCCACTTCCCCATCCATCCCCAGAGGCCCAGGGACACTGAGGGGCACCCTCAGGCTTCAAGACTGGCCCTAGATTCATAGGCCTCACAGAGTCCCAGGGACACCTGGGCCCATGCCCCTTACATGACCCCTGTGGGAAGAGCCTGTCCACTCTAGGGGACAGGACAAGACGGCACACAGCAACATATGGACTCACAAAAGTTGTTTGCTCAGTATTGGCCTTCCCTACCCCCATGGTGCGTGCACACACACATACACGAGTGCACACACACACAAGCAAGCAGGTGCAGTGATGGCAGGTCACCTGTCCTTTCACTGGGGGCTGCCTGGCTAGGGGACTGGAGTTTACAGAACACAATGCAGCTTATTGTGGAAACACTTAGGGGGTGGCACAAGAGGGGGAGCCTGCCTGCCTGAGGGGAGGATGGGAGGTACCAGGAGTGCCCCTCTGGCCAGGGAGGGCCAGGAGCAGTGGAAGAGCTCCAGTGGGCCTGGTCTGTGACCATTCCCTGCCTTGGGGCACGGGATGGGCTGTGTTTATGAACAAATACAGTCTGCCTGGGGGAGGGCTTCCTTCCCCACACCCAGCACCTGTTGTCACTGTGTACGGCCCCAGCCCCCTGCATCCCG
Organism: Trichechus manatus latirostris; assembly: GCF_000243295.1. Taxonomy (NCBI): domain Eukaryota; kingdom Metazoa; phylum Chordata; class Mammalia; order Sirenia; family Trichechidae; genus Trichechus; species Trichechus manatus. The sequence continues at coordinate 15,763,691 of NW_004443990.1, read as the reverse complement.
CCCCCACTAGTGTGTTGGGTGTAAACAGACCTAAGGGTTTTCAGAAAGCAGAGACAGGGCTCTAACAAAGTGTCCTGATGTGGTGTGACCCTGGCTATTTAGGCTTCGTGATTGTGGGGCCTTACCTGGGGGAGAGCGAAGACCAGAGAGTTTTCCCCCTCCACCTGGGCAGGGCACATACCTCCATGTTCAGGTACTAGGCCCTTGGTCCTATACATGTTTTCTCCTCCCATGAGGCCATACAAAATGGAAAACAAAAAAACCCAAACCAGTTGCTGTCGAGTCAATTCTGACTCCTGGCGACCCCACGTGTGCAGAGTAGAACTGCACTCCATAGGCTTTTCAAGGCTGTGACGGTTTGGAGGGGGGAGAAAAAGGAATGCGGACAATCCTGCCATTGAGGGCTAAAGAAGCCTGAGTCCCCAGATGTCTGAGTCCCCAAGATGCTCCACAATAAGTTATCCTCAAGACTGAGAGAACAGGCCCATTGCCCAAATTGAGAGTTGAGGCCAGGAGACACCTACGGAACCCTCCATGCGAGGGCAGAGAAGGATCTCAGGACAGGGCAGAAGGGGAGTGGGTCCCGGAAGGGGTTGGTCCTGGCCTGGGAGGGACAGGGCAGTCCAGAGTAGGGGTAGAGCACAGGAGAGCAGCAGAACGGGCTGAGGCTTGTGCAGGGCATGGAGGCGGAAAGGGAAGAGGCTGGTGTGGGTGCCCTGAAAGGACACCACCAGGAGCTGGTATGGAGAGTGGGACATCAACTCGAACCCCAGAACCCAAATCTTCACCCACTCTCCCTCCAACTCCCGCTGCCGCTGCCTCCTCCCTCCCACCCTGGAGTCTGTGGGCTTCTCTCCCCATCCAGGTGTGGCTGGGCCTGTCCTTGGTTTTCCTTGGCCCTCGTGGTGCAGTGGTTAAGAGCTCCGCTGCTGACCAGAAGTTCAGCATTTCGAATCCACCAGGCACTCCTTGGAAACCCCATGGGGCAGTTCTACTCTGTCCTATAGGGTTGCTACGAGTCGGAATTGACTCCACGGCAACAGGTTTGGTTTTTTGGTTTTCTCTCTAAGGGAAGAAGCCAGGGCTTGAGGCAGATGGAGCTGGGACTGGCAGCGGCCCTGGTCCCACCCTACTCCTTCTCTGCACTCCTTGGATAAGGCACAGGGCAGGGTCTGAACAACCCTCAGGGGCCTCAGGAAAATTCTGATCCAGCCCACCACCCTGCAGAGGAGTCTCGGGCCCTGGGAGGGTGTGAGGCCTCCATGAGGCAAGGGCACTGCCCAGACTTCGTCTCTTTGCCTTTCTGAAACTGTTTCTTCATCTGTAAAATGGGGCAAGGCCTTCCTCCCATTCAGTGTGGCAATGAGGATTAAAGAAAATTCTGTGGAGTTGCATTGCACTCCAAGATTTAATCCTTAGGAGCTCCCCTCAGAGGAGTTGGGGACACCACAGAGGACCTCAGTTCCCCTACCAGAGCCTAGTCATGGGGGTATAGACAAGACCTCCCCAGAACCAGAAACACTCCTACACATGGGTCATTTCAAGGACAATTTTGGGGTGTGATTTTTTTTTTTTTTTAGATTAACTATTTTTAGGTGAACATTTCCATGGCATTTAGTACATTCACAGTATTATGTAACCACCTCCTCTACCTAGTTCCACATTTTCTTCACCCCAAAAGGAAGCCCCCTACCCATTAAGCAGTTGTTCCTCATTCCCCCCTCGCTGTAGGCCCCGGCAACCACTAATCCACGGTGCTTTTTTTTTTTTTAATTGCAGTTTTTCCCACCCAAAATGCTCTATCATTTTCTAGGTCATGGCACAAACCAATCCTAACAACACACTTTGGAGTTTCCTAAGTCAACAAAGTAAATTTTCATCTGTAAAAATTGCTGAAAAATAAAAATCCAGTGTCCTTCTCCTCTAACCAAAATGTTCTGTTTTGTTTCGTATCCCCAGGCAATGTTCCAACCTGGAGAACTGGAGAGTGCAGACTCCTCTCCCCCAAAGAAAGAGAGGCTGAGAGGAGAAGCATCTCTCATGCATTCATTCATTCACTCAATAAGATGTTATTGAGTGCCTACTATTACTGAGAGCCGAACAGAAGATTTGAAAGGGCGGCTCGGCATTTCCCAAGCTGAAAGAACTGAAGGGAAAATTCAAGCCTCGAGTTGCAACACTGAAGGATTTTATGAGCAAAATATTCAATAACACAGGAAGCATTAAAAGAAGATGAAAGGAATACACAGAGCCACTGTACCAAAAAGAATTTGTCGACGTTCAACCATTTCAGGAGGTAGCATGTGATCAAGAACCAATGGTACTGAAGGAAGAAGTCCAAGCTACATTGAAGGCATTGGCAAAAAACAAAGCTCCAAGATTGATGGAATACCAATTGAGATGTTTCAACAAATAGATGCAGTGCTGGAGGCGCTCACTCATCTATTGCAGGAAATTTGGAAGACAGCTACTTGGCCAACCAACTGGAAGAGATCCATGTTTGTGCCATTCCAAAGAAAGGTGATCCAACTGAATGTGGAAATTATCAAATATCATTAATATCACACACAAGTACAATTTTGCTGAAGATCATTCAAAAGCGGTTGCAGTGGTACATCAACAGGAATCTGCCAGCAATTCAAGCCAGATTCAGAAGAGGATGTGGAACAAGGGATATCATTGCTGATGTTAAATGGATCTTGGCTGAAAGCAGAGAATACCAGAAAGATGTTTACCTGTGTTTTATTGACTATGCAAAGGCATCTGACTGTGTGGATCATAACAAATTATGGATAACGTTGCGAAGAATGGGAATCCGAGAACACTTAATTGTGCTCATGAGAAACCTATACATAGACCAAGCGGCAGTCGTTCAAACAAAACAAGGGGATACTGCGTAATTTAAAGTCAGGAAAGGTGTACATCAGGGTTGTATCCTTTCATCATACTTATTCAATCTGTTTGCTGAGCAAATAATCCGAGAAGCTGGACTATATGAAGAAGAACGGGGCATCAGGATCGGAGGAAGACTTATCAACAACCTGCGATATGTTAGTGACACAACCTTGCTTGCTGAAAGTGAAGAGGATTTAAAGCACTTACTGATGAAGATCAAAGACTATAGCCTGCAGTATGGATTACACCTCAACACAAAGAAAACAAAAATCCTCACAACTGGACCAATAAGCAACGTCATGATAAATGGAGAAAAGAAAGAAGTTGTCAAGGATTTCATTTCACTTGGATCCACAATCAGCATCTATGGATAAACCCACCCAGTCAAGAAATCAAATGACATATTACAGTTGGCAAATCTGCAGCAAAAGACCTCTTTAAAGTGTTAGAAAGCGAAGATGTCACTTTGAGGACTAAGGTGTGCCTGACCCAAGCTATGGTATTTTCAATCGCCTCATATGCATGTCAATGCTTGGAAATGAATGAGGAAGACCGAAGAAGAATCGAATCGACGCCTTTGAATTATGGTGTTGGCGAAGAATATTGAATATACCATGGACTGCCAGAAGAACGAACAAATCTGCCTTGGAAGAAGTACAGCCAGAATGTTCCTTAGAATCGAGGATGGCCAGACTTCGTCTCACGTACTTTGGACACATTATTAGGAGGCACCAGTCCCTGGAGAAGGAGATCATGCTTGGTAAAGTAGAGGGTCAGCAAAAAAGAGGAAGACGCTCAAAGAGATGAACAGCTACAGTGGCTCTAACAATGGGCTCAAACATAGCAAGGATTGTGAGGATGGCGCAGGACCAGGCAGTGTTTTGTTCTGTTGTACACAGGGTCACTGTGAGTCAGAACCGACTCAATGGCACCTGACAACACCTCGTGGCAGGAGTCCCTGGGTGGTGCAAATGGTTAACACGCTGCTGCTAACCAAAAGGTTGGCGTTTCTTGTCTACCCAGAGGTGCCTTGGAAAAAAGTCCTGGCTTCCAAAAATCAGCCACTGAAAACCACATGGAGCACAGTTCTACTCTGATACACATGGAGTCACCATGAGTCAGAATCAACCTGAAGTCAACTGATATTTTAAATATGTGCCAGGCTCTGTCTCTCCCTCATGCTAGTGTTTGGTCCCGGGGCAGGGTACCTGGGCAGGAGGAGGAGGGACAGGGGGAATCCTGCCCTATCCAGGGCTCATGCACACCACCCACACACTGATGTTCCAAAGGGCTGGGCCCTGAGCTCCAGGCAAAAGGAAAGGAAGAGAAAAGGAGTGGATGAGAGCACGTGGGATTTTTCAGACACACAGACACACAGACACACAGACACACAGACACAGACACAGACACAGACACAGACACACAGACACACACAGACACACACACACAGACACACACAGACACACAGACACAGACACAGACACACACACACAGACACAGACACACAGACACAGACACAGACACAGACACAGACACAGACACA
>NW_004443990.1:15691853-15759153 GCF_000243295.1 Trichechus manatus latirostris | reverse complement strand
ACACACACACACACACACACACACACACACACACACACACACACGGCTGACAATATCAGGTGGCAACCCCTGTGTGGAACCTGTGTCCGCATATACACAAAGGCCCACCCCAAGAGGGTGGTGCCTCCTCCCAGCAAAAAGTCTCTGTTCTGGTGCCTCCGGTGCACAACGCCACAGCGCCCCCCAGAGTTAGACAGTGTGTAGGCCTGACTCTCTCAGCCCTCCGCGCTCCCCCTCCGCCACAGCCCCGAACCCGGCACAACAAGCTTTATTCCCCAGTCTCCGTCTCAATCACCAGGAAGTCTTTCCTATTGTCTCACCGCCATCCCTCCGGCAGGAGGGTGTGTGTGCTTGCTTGAGCACCCTCGCGAAAGATATGCCTTTGACAGGGAAGTTTCCATTGGAAAGGTTTTCTGTTAACGTTTCAAACTTGCCTGCTTCTTAGCACTTCCTGCAACTGGTTGAAGCCTCAGCCAATCGGCCCTTCCCTTCTCCGTGCCCTGTCTCTGCGCGTCACAGAGTCCATCAAATTCCTTCATAGCAGTTATCCGAGTGTGCAGTTTATTCTTTTTGTGTCATTTGCTGGTATCTGTTTTCCCACCACAGTGGGAGCTCCCTAAAGATAGGGAAGAAGGGAAGTGCTTCAGTGTGGGCGGCAAGAGCGTGTTTCCATGGGTTCAAGACCAGCTGTGTAGCCTCGGGCAAGTGACTTACCCTTCTTGGGCCTCATGCTGCAATTGTAAAATGGGAATGATGAGAGCCTTTACGCTAGAGAGCTATTGTGAAAGTAGAATGAGATCAAGATTGAGCCTCAGTAAATATGGGTATCTTTTTCTCCACTGTCTCCTCAGAACATAGTAGTATGTTACAGGTTTATGCAAAACTTACAAGTATCAGCACATAGGGGGTCTATTTAATAAACAGTTCTTCAGGGCTCCGTATGGCTTCAGAGTGCTTTTCAAGCAAGGTTAAGCCTATGACTTAAGGAAGGAGCACTGGTGGCACAACGGTTAAGCACTTGGTAGCTAACCCAAACTGCACTTGGCGGTTCAAACCCACCCAGTGATTCCGAGGCAGAAAGACCTGTCAATCTGCTTTTCTATCAGCATTTCTCAAGCTGAAAGAACTGAAAATAAAATTCAAGCCTCGAGTTGCAAGATTGAAGGATTATATGAGCAAAATGTTACCTTTTTTCAACAACATAAACAGCGACTATACATGTGGACTTCGTCAAATAGAATACACAGGAATCAAATTGACTACATCTGTGGAAAGAGATGATGGAAAAGCTCAATATCATCAGTCAGAACAAGGCCAAGGGCCAACTGTGGAACAGACCATCAGTTGCTCATATGCAAGTGCAAGTTGAAGTTGAAGAAAATTAGAACAAGTCCACAAGAGTCAAAGTACAACCTTGAGTATATCCCACCTGAATTTAGAGACCATCCTGAGAATAGATTTGACACATTGAACACGAACGACTGAAGACCAGAAGAGTTGTGGAATGACATCAAGGACATCATACATGAAGAAAGCAAGAGGTCATTAAAAAAACAGGAAAGAAAGAAAAGACCAAAATGGATGTCAGAAGAGACTCTGAAAGTTGCTCTTGAACATAGAGTAGCTAAAGCCAAAGGAAGAAATGGTGAAGTAAAAGAGCTGAACAGAAGATTTCAAAGGTCGGCTTGAGAAGACAAAGTAAAGTATTATAATGAAATGTGCAAAGACCTCGAGATAGAAAACCAAAAGGGAAGAACACACTTGGCATTTCTTAAGCTGAAAAAAACTGAAGAAAAAATTCAAGCCTCGAGTTGCAATATTGAAGGATTCTACAAGGAAATACTAAACAATGCAGGAAGCATCAAAAGCAGAGGGAAGGAATACACAGAGTCACTGTACCAAAAAGAACTGGTAGATAGTCACCTATTTCAGGATGTAGCATATCATCAAGAATTGATGGTACTGAAAGAAGATGTCCAAGCTGCACTGAAAGCATAGGCAAAATACAAGGATCCAGGAACTGACAAAATACAAATTGAGATGTTTCAATAAATGGATGCAGTACTGAAGTGCTCAATCATCTATGTCAAGAAATGTGCAAGAGAGCTACCTGGCCAACTGATTGTAAGAGATTCATATTTGTACCCATTCCAAAGAAAGGTGATCCAATAGAATGTGGAAATTATTGAACAATATAGCATTAATACCACTCACAAGTAAAATTTTGCTGAAGATCATTCAAAAATGGTTGCAGCAGTACATCTACAGGGAACTGCCAGAAATTCAAGCTGGATTCAGAAGAGGACGTGGAACAAGGTATATCATTGCTGATGTCAGATGGATTATGGTTGAAAGCAGAGAATACCAGAAAGATATTTAGCTGTGTTTTATGGACTATGCAAAGGCATTCGACTGTGTGGATCACAACAAATTATGGATAACGTTTCGAAGAATGGGAACTCCAGAACACTTAATTGTGCTCATGAGGAACCTGTACACAGATCAACAGGCAATCATTCGAACAGAACAAGGGGATATTGCCTGGCTTAAAATCAGGAAAGGTGTGCATCAGGGTTGTATCCTTTCACCATGCTTATTCAGTCTGTATGCTGAGCAAATAATCTGAGAAGCTGGACTGTATGAAGAATGGGGCATCAGGATTGGAGGAAGACTCATTAACGACCCGTGTTATGCAGATGACACAAACTTCCTTGCTGAAAGTGAAGAGGACTTGAATCAAAGCACTTACTGATGAAGATCAAATGCACAGCTTTCAGTATGGATTACACCTCAACACAGAGAAAACAAAATTCCTCACAACAGGACCAATAAGCAACATCGTGATAAATGGAGAAAAGATTGAAGTTGTCAAGATTTCATTTTACTTGGATCCACAATCAATGCCTATGGAAGCAGCAGTCAAGAAATCAAACAATGCATTGCATTAGGCAAATCTGCTGCAAAAGATCTCTTTAAAGTGTTAAAAAGCAAAGATGTCACTTTAAGGACTAAGATGGGCCTGACCCAAGCCATGGTGTTTTCAATTGACTCATATGCATGAGAAAGCTGGACAATGAATAAGAATGTCTGAAGAAGAATTAATGCCTTTGAATTATGGTGTTGACAAAGAACATTGAATATACCATAGACTGCCAGAAGAACATAGAGTAGCTAAAGCAAAAGGAAGAAATGATGAAGTAAAAGAGCTGAACAGAAGATTTCAAAGGTTCGCTCGAAGACACTCATGACCTAGGGCAGTCCCCATTTCTCAGACAAGGAAATGGAAGTATCTGTGGCCTCAGAAGAACAAACAAATCTGTATGGAAGAAATATAGCCAGAATGCTCCTTAGAAGCGAGGATGACGAGACTTCATCTCACATACTTTGGACATGTTAACAGGAGGGACCAGTCCCTGGAGAAGGACATCATGCTTGGTAGAGTAGAGGGTCAGCAAAGAAGAGAAAGACCCTCAAAGAGATGAATTGACACAGTGGCTGCAACAATGGGCTCAAACATAGTAAGGATTGTGAGGATGGCGCAGGACCCGGAAGTGTTTTGTTCTGTTGTACACAGGGTCACTATGAGTCGGGACCAATTTGATGACTCCTAACAACAACAACATCTGCTGCCATAAAGATTACAGCCTACAAAACCCTATGGGACAGTTCTACTCTGTTACATAGGGTCTCTACGAGTTGAAATCAACTGGATGACCTTACGAGGTGGTTGTTGTTGGGTGCCATCTAGTCGGTTCCGACTCACAGCAACCATATAGGACAGAGTAGAACTGCCTCATAGGGTTTACAAGGAGCAGCTGGTGGATTTGAACTGCTGACCTTTTGGATAGCAGCCGAGCTCTTAACCACTATGCCACCAGATAGGTAGATGCTTTTTTAAAATTATTCTATTATTATCCCCCACTCTACAGATGAGAAAACTGAGGCTTAAAGAGGTTAAGTAGCTAGCCTAAGGTCACACAGCTAAGAGGAGATAGAGTCAAGATTTGAACTTAGGCTGACTAGGTGGGTCATGCATGATTCCTGCTTTTAATCATTAAACTAGGCCTCACTCAGCCTGATAAATAATCCCCAGGCAACATTCCAATGTGAAGAGTTGGAAAGTAAGGTCTAGCCCTCCCCCAGAAACATTCCTCTTTCACACATTCATTCAACAACTCCCAAAGAGACATCAGACCCAGAACCTTGACTCATGATGATGGTGTTGACCTCAGGCCTTTCTGAGCTTCAGCCTCCCCAGCTTCAAAATAGGGATGAAATACTTTCCATTCCACTCCTAGCCTAGGAACCCTGAGGGTAAGTATTATGAGTTATAGTGGCTGGGTGGCTGCAGGTTTTGACAGATGGTGAGGGGCTCTAATGAGGAGCAGGGGTCTGTGCCCTCATCATGCCTGGTTATACAGGTCCTATTGACTTGGGAATTCCCTTGGGAATAGCAGGAAATGGAGCCTGCAGAAGTAAGGGAAAGGTATTGTAGGCAAGAGAAACAGCCTGCCCTGAGAGATGGTGTCCATGCTGGAGCCTCAGGAGGTAGGATTGTACCATTCCCATGAAGCCCCAGTCTCACTGCACATTTACAACCACTCGTGACCTAGGGCAGTCCTCATTTTCCATACAAGGAAATGGAAGTATGCAAAGTGTCAAGGTCATAAGCTAGCAAGGAGTGGGCTTGTATTAGACCCCACACCTTCTGAGTCCAGAGCCTGAGTCACCTCAGTGCCTTGTACACCCATCCACTCAGTCACCAGGCCAAGACGCAGGACTCCTTTCTGAACATGGGCGTAACTATGGTATGGCAAGGATGGCGCGTGCCCTGGGCGCTGCTTGAGGAGGGGTGCTAAAGAGCAGTTTCTATTGGCCATCACGGTTTCCATCTCCGCTGTGAGAGATTATTCAGCAATTTAAAGCTAATTGCCGTAGGCGTTGTTTTCCCTTGAAAGACTACTGCGGGAACTCGCTACTGGAGCTTCCTGCGTCCAGTATGCTGCCCCCACAAGCCGTAGGCAGCCAGAGGGAGCTCCCTAAAACACAGGAATGACTGAACCACTCCTCTGGAGAGCACCCTCCGTGGCCCTTGGCCGCCCTGGGAGCCATTCTCAAGCTGGGCTGTGGGAGACCCTGGGTAACTCCAGCCCATCTTCCAGGGCATCAGTGGCACACAACAGTTGGTGGTTAAAATCATTTTTTGGTAGGAAAACCAACACGAATATTCCTGGAGTTGAATGCAAAGTTTGCACAAACATTTAATATAAAGCCATGTCTTTAAATTCCTTTCAAATTCAAAGTGACTTTGCCTCCTCCACTGGTACCTCTCGTCTGCTCAGCTGGGCTCCAGTAAGCGAGTTCAAGAAGCCTCTTTGTGCAGAAAAATTCAGCTTCCTGGCCCAGTATTAAGGAGCCCTGGTGGCACTCGACTACGAACCAAAAGGTGGGCGGTTTGAACCCACCAGCTGCTCCTCTGGAGAAAGATGTGGCAGTCTGCTTCCATAAAGATTTACAGCATTGAAAACACTATGGGGCCGTTTTACTCTGTCCTATGGTGTCGATATGAGTCGGAATCAACTTGAAGCCAGTGGGTTTGGTTTTGCGTTTTTCGGTCCAGCGTTCAAGGCCTTTGTCCACTTTTTTCTGCCTTCCATTCCCACCACTGCTTCCCACACACACCCTTACTGGTGGCTTCTAGAACAGGCTGTTCTGTTTCACACCTCTGTGCCTTTGCCCAAGCCTTTCTTTCTGCCTAGAATATTCTGGTCCTCTCTGCCTTCCAGTCCACTGGGTGGCCTCTGCCAAAACTCAGCTCGAAGCACACCTTCTCTGTCCTCACTACTCCCCACCCCCAGGTCAGTTCAGAGAGGCCCTCTGTATTATTGCATTCTTTGGGTTGGGGTCTACAGGAGGGCTTCGGGCGCCCCCCATGCCCAGAGCCAGGCCAAGCACTTAGTAAAACCTCGTGGTTTTTGTGTCTCAGATGTAGCCGCTCAAAGACCCTGCCTAGACGCCCTGCCTGAGGGACATTCTGTTGCTTGCTATGCCATCTGCAGGGGGCGGTGTGGGCCCAGGCTCGCTCCAGGTTCCCCCAAGCTGCTTCAGCTCGGTCTAGACTCTCCCAACCAGAAAACCTCACCCTAGAAGGAGTTAACAAGCTGGACCCCAAGAGGAGCAGTTCAAGGCAGGCTTCATCCTCTCTGCCTCAGTGTCTCGTTGGTGTCACCACCCTCATACTCTTCTCCCACGCGCAGTAAGCCAGGCGCACCCTCACCTCTCCCTCCCTGATCCCGTTGCATTCCAGACTTCATCCTTCCTCACTGCCACCAGCTCTCAGCTGTGCCCAGGACCCCTCTCCAGCAAAAGATCCTCCTTTAAAAGTTTGGGGGCCCACAGTGCTCATCTCTTCAAAGTTCTAGTCCCTAAAACACACACCCCAGTCCACTGGGCACCACCTCTTGCTCACCCCAAAGTGATGACTTTGCTGTTACCTTGATAACAGATGCTTCGTGGACGGGGAGGGGGAGTGGACTAGAGAAAGAAAGCAGTGGCTCAGGGTACTATCAGGCATGGGGGAGGGGCAGGCAAGCTGGCACATGGCTTGGGGAGGGGCAGGCATGGGCTATGATCCCTCCATGGCTGCTGTCATCCCTATGTCTCCAGCCTCAAGAGGAAAAGCAACAAAATAGAAAGAGAAGTCTTCCTGGAGAATTTAGTTTTCTTCATTGAGAAAGGGAAATATCACCAACCCTTTATCCCCTCACATAAAAACAGGCCTTCCAGGGAGAGCCTTGGCTTTGTGTGGGGTGGGGATTGTGTGCACTGGAGCCCATGTTGTTCCCCTCCAGGGAGCCTGGGGCAGAGAGAGAGAACAGCTCACTCAGGATGTGTTAGGGACAGTGCCATGGGCAGTGGGAGGGTGTCTCGATGCCAGTGTCCCGAGCTCCAGGGGCTAGTGGCAGCGGGGGGGCTGAGGGGGTACTTCTTCCAGCCCCTGGGGACCTGGCTGTCCCAGATGCCACAGCCGGGAAGTGTGTCAGGCACTTGCGTAAGTGCTTTCTGTATTTCCATAAAATCGTAATTACCACTGCCTGCCATGGACCTTAGCTCATTACATCGGTATCAGCCTCTAGGGTCCTGGGGTGGGCTGGTGGAGGGGGAGGCAGGGGACACCGGGGCAAGGCCAGGCCTCTCGATGGGTTCTCAGCATCCCCAGCACCCCCTGCGCTGGGCCCTCTCCCCAGCTGGGAGATGAGAACCCAGACTCAGCTCCCAACTACGGTGGACTCCCCTACCCTTAGAGCTCCAATTCTAGAGCTGGAGGAAAGGCCAGTCACTCGAGTTTTCAGGTTGGGCTGCCCCTGGTGACCCATGGGGCAGAGACTGAAACACAGAGGGGCTTGGACTCGAGGTGTTTGTGGGAGAAAATATGCCAGTCCTAGCAGAAAGAGAAGTAATCCCTCACATCCGATAATCTCAGCCACTCAGAACAGCAGGGCTCTGGGGATTCATCCAGGCCAGTGGTTCTTAATCTTTTGGGGATCTCAGATTCTCTGAGAAGCAGATGAAAGCTCTGGACTCTCCCCCAGAAAATGCTCACCCTCCAAAATTTTACATGAACTCCTTGAAGCTTACCCACAAGCCCAAGGTTAAGACTTCCTAAGAACAATAACAACAATAATAGTAACATCTATTTCTTGTCCACTTACTCTGTCCAGATCTTTACATATATTAACTCATTTAATTCACAAGAGGTGTACTATTATTATCCCCATTTTCATTCAACTCCCCATTTCACCTAATCTAGTGTAACTGCCAATCTAAAGAGGAGGAAGCTGAAGTCCATCCAGAGATGGACAGTTCTTTGCCCAAGGTCACAGAGCAGGAAGATAAGGGCAGAATCGGGATGAGGACCAGGCTCTTTTAATATGTTAGACATTGTGGTGTATGTGGGTTTGAAGTCATCTCGTCCATCCCTCTGCCCCCAGTGCCCCGCCTCTCACTCAGCTCTCCTAATAAGAGGCAGCCCAGTAATTTTATTACCACTTCCACGGTCTGGGAAGCCTTCTGAGTGTATGACTGCCATTTAGCCTCTTGTAGCACCTGGCCTCTTGTGCTGCCCACCCCTCATTTCTACCCTCCAAATGAATGGGACATGTCCCTTCTTCCCCAAGAGAAGCTAGCCTGGCTGCCCCTGCCATGTCCCCAAGCTGCTGCAGTGAGTGTTGTCGGCACTGAGAGCAATGACTCAGACTTAGTTCATGAAAGACTGTTCTGAAAGACAAAGGCTGCAGGCCAGAAAGGACATCCAGAGGTCATGGGATCCAGCTCCCTGCCTCCTCCACATTCACCCCACCTTAGGTTTCTGATGCCGAGACTAGAGCACCCAAGAGTCCTCCAGCTTCCTTGGCTTTTCTTGGTCACTGGGACCACTGATTCCCCTGGGAATTCTTTCCCATGACTAGTCAGAGTCTGTTTGTCCATGAATAGCCACTTCTTCCGGGTCATTTTGCCCCTGGAATACCAGGCGCCAAACTGCTGAGGAAAGTGACAGAAGGAAACCGGTTTCCACTTCAGGGACGGCACAGGGAAGGGACAAATCTCCCAGAAGTAATCAGGGAAAGGAGAAAACTGACCACCTCAGCCTGGCTTCTCTGGGCTAAGTGCCCTATGTGCACTACTCCTTCATTCCCCTAACACCCCAGTGCAGTAGGTCAGGGGGATAGTGAGGGTAACTAGTGCTCAGGGGCAATCTCTACATTGAGCACCCCCCTCCCGCCCCCAATTTCAAGATGAATAGATGTTGAAAGCTGTAGCTCATCAGAAACGCTTTCTCCCTTCTTGTCTGGCTGCCTCAGGCAGGCGCCTTTCATATTTGTGGTGCCTCAGAATGTCATTCTGTGCCTTGTCTGGCGCTGCCTTGGACTTGCTCCGGGGGCAAGTGACCCCTTCTGTCCCCCCCTCGCTACACCTCTGGGGTAGGTGCAAGCTCCATTTTGCCGATGAAGAAACAAAGGCTCTAAAAGGTCTTGTCACCTGCCCAGAGTCACACAGTTCATTGGTGTCTACACAGGCATTGGACCCTAAGGAACCCAGAACTCCGGCTGTTTGAGGGAAAAACTTGGGTACCTCCCCCCAGGAGGTCCCCAAACACAGAACAAGCCCTGTTTGCTCCAGCCTAGGATAACTGGAGGATCTGAGACCCTATCTGAGGGTACTCCAAGCACCCCAAATCTGTGGTGCCCAGGGAGGGGAGGTGGGGCTGGCCTGTGCTGGGTGAGCAAGAGGGAGGAGGGCAACCCCAGAAGGGGTGTAGTGAAGGCTGGTAGCAAAGAGGCCTTTGGGGAGGCTGGTCTGATGACTGAGGTCAGGGGCCATCTCCGCTACTTTCAGAAAAGTTAGGAGTCAAAGGGAGTCTGCCACTGCAAGGGGTGGGTCTGGAGGGGAGGGGACCAAACCCTTCTCAACCACAAACTGTCACAGCTGCCCTTGTCCTACTTCTGCCACTGGCAATAAATCTCTACTCCTGGACACAGTAACCTGAGCAGTGCTCCAGTGGTGAGCCCATCCTTGATAGGACAGGGATGCATGTAGGGGGGGCAGCCCCTGTCCTCCAGGGCTGGCATCAGGCAGGACCCTCTCCATTACCCTAGCCCTCCCTGGATTCCCCACCACCTCACCACCCACAACAGAGGAGCCCCTGGAGAAGGGAGACATCTCTACACCTACACCCAGTGAAGGGTTCTCTCAACCCTCAATTTACCTCCCTTTCCTTGGAGAGGCCAAGAGTTGAAGCTGCACCTGTTGGTCAGGGCCAGAAGCAGCAGGAGGAAAAGGGGCTGGAGATGATGGAGGGAGGTTTGGGGAAATGGCTTCCAAGCAAGTAACATGCATTAGAAGTGGCATCTTCAGGCCAGGTAAAGAGGGGACACATTGGAAGGTAAGAGCTCTCTCCCCCTCACCCCTGATCTAACTCCAGTTGTGGTAGGATCTTTAGGAGGGGAGGTGTCTTGGAGAGATTTGGAGACCTGATATGTGGGGACTGCAGCCCCTTCGCTGTTGAAGTCCAAATAACAAGGACTACAATTGTCCTGCTTTCTGTCCACAGAGGAGGAATTGTCTGACCTGGCCTTTGACCCATGATGTCAAGTTGTCCCTTCCTTCCTTGCTTCAGGAAATCCCTACCCCATAGTCCAGCGATGTGTGTATTTGCGAAGAGGGCCTCTCCAGGGTAGAAAGACAGCCAGTTAATGGGGCAGAAAGGACCCCGTTCTTCCTCGTCCAAGGTAGGGTATCTTGCAATCTTTGCTATTAGGAAGTCCTAACTTGGATCTCTCTCTCAGCTATCCTGCTGCAGCTCCAACATATTTCTAGTTCCCCCAACCCACTCAGACGCTAATCTCTGATCCTTTTCTCAACCTGTTAGGCCTCCATGCCGGTTTTTCAGGATAAAACTGCCCCCTCCACTTCTTTCCCCGCCAAGCCCCTCCCAATCTTGTCGAGCCCTCCCGGCCAGCATGGCAGCCAATGACTGAGAGCTCTATTTGCATAGCGGCACGGGGGCGCTTCGGAGGGAAGGGGGAGGTACCAGGCGACCTCCTAAATCAAAGTTGGGAGGAGAGGACTGGGCGGAGGGGCTGCCGGGTTCCCGGCTGGGGCTCTGGAGTGGGGGCAGGGGGATAGGATGGGGGGCGGGCGCAGAGGACGGCGGAGCCGGCCGGACACTGACAGCTCCGGCGCTCCCTCCCTCGGCTCATCCCGGCTTCCCCACTTTCCTCCTCCCCTCGCTCTGAGCAGCACCCTCTGCAGACCCTCGGTCCTCACGCCCGGGGACGTCTGGCTCCTGCTGCTCAGTGTAATTCCCTCCCTGTCCCCGGCCAACCCGGGAACTTTCTCCGCCCGTGCCCAGGAGTGGGGGGCTGCCTTGTCTAGGCGGGTTCCTCCTGGGGTTTACTGGGAGGTAGTCTCTGGAGAAAGGCTTCAGGGTCCCAGAGAGACGCCACCACCTGCAGCCTGCCCCCCGCCGGCCTGCCGTCGAGTCTCGGCCCCCTCCCTTCCTGTCTCCCCCCACCATGACCGAAATGAGCGAGAAGGAGAACAAGCCAGATGACACGGCCACCCATACCCCCCCAGGGACCGTCTCCGCCCTCCAGGAAACCAAGGTAACTCGGGGGGCGCGAAGCCTCCCCCCTACCCCGCCCGATGTGCCCTGGCCCTGGCGCGCGGTTGCCACCGTGGGCTCTGGAGCAGTTAGGTCACTGTAGCGGGGAAACGCGTGATTCCTAACGCTTGGCGCCAGACTCCAGGGAGAGGCGTGGGTTCGTAGTGACGGGTCACAGGAGCCCCCATCACACAAACACAACGCGCCCTGTACGCGTGATGAGGGACGCGCTACCGCTCCCCACCAGGGAGGTTGTAACTCGGCTTTGTTGGAGGAAACCGGCGCAGCCTGGGCGGGGGGAGTGTGTGTCCGCGTGTAGCTGGTGTGGGCCGGTGTAGGAGTCCGTGCGTGCGTGCGAGGCGTACCCCCTTTCGTGCCCACCAGCTCTCTGTCTGTGACTTAGTCTGTCCCTCTCTCTTTGCATGTGTCTCTCTGCATATGTCTGTACAAACTATTTGTCTCTGTCTTGGTGTCTCTGTCTATGTACGTCTCCCTCCGTTTCTCTCTGCTTCTCTAAGTGTATATCTTGGAGTGTCTCTGGGTATCTCTCTCTGACCCACCGCAGTCCTGTGTTCCCTCCTCCCACCCGGGTTAGGCGGGGGGACTTGAGGCCGCGGCCAGGGGTGCGCAGCTTCGGAGTCCTCGCTGGGGGCTGCGGCAGCGCAGGCAGTCGCGGGCGGGGGACCGGGGCACTGTTGTTGCGGTTCCAGAGCAGAGAGACAGGCAGCCCCACCCCTACCCCGGGAACAGGACGAGGGGGGTAGAAGCAAAAAGAGAAGTAATCGTAATTTAGTGAATGTCATAATTAACCCTAATTATGTATGATTGTTACTCCTGCGGGAGTCACAATGAATAAATTATTCCCCAGTAAAGGCGGGCGGAGCCCTGACTCCTGACGCTGAGGGGGGTGGCGGGGAGGCCACTGCTCAGATTCCATCCCCCATCCTCACTCTGCCCGCTCGCTTCCCAAGTTCTAGGTGCTCTCGAGGGACCTGCGAGAAGTTCTGCCAGAGGCAACCTGGGCGGCCCTGGAGGTGGGGAGAGAAAAGGCTCTGTGCTGAGGGGCTGCTTGCCCTTGCCCCATACTCAGCCAGAACTCCCTTCTCCTTCCACCCTGGTATTTTGTTCCCACTCTGCTCATTGTCATCAAAGTGAGGAGGGGGCCAATGAGTACCAGAAATGGGCAGAATCCGTGGTTCCCCCTTACTCCCTAGTATCTCTAGCTCCTTTACAGCTCTTCGGAGCCCTTCTTCCTCCTCATTCTATCCAGAACACTCCTAAGGATATGAAGTTAATTCAAGGTCAAGGTCAGCAAAGGGATGACCAAGAGGAGATGAATAGGGTCAGGGTGGATCTGACTAAGGCACCCCATCCCCAAGCTCCAGGGACCCATGGAGTCTCCATGTCCAAGCCTTCACATCCATAGATCTTCTTATGCCCCCTTTGAGAATGAGGCCCTGGCCTCTCAGACCATGGAGTTAACCTCCCCCCCTTAGAGAGTCAAGTGTCTACTGGGAAAGTAATGAGGTGTTGGAGTGGGAGAATAGTCCTTGGAATATTTGTGACAGCTTTTTTCAGGCAGGGGGTCCCAAGAGCTGAGCCTGACCTGAGTTCCAATGCCCCTGACCGTCTCAGTTGCCCTCTGGTTGTCCTGGGCAGACATACACAGTCCCTTCTGCTGGCTTCCCTGAGGCCTGGGGACCGCCCTGCTTTCTGCACCTAGGTCTGTCTGCCCCACCCCCTCCTCAGGAGCCTCCCAAGGCCCCAGGAGTGCCAGGCAGTGCTGCCTCAGCAATCCTGCAGGCTGCAAGCTCAGCTCTGTGGGGTGGGGGAGGTCAGGACCTGGCAGGTCTGTACCTCCCTCCTCTCAGTCCAAGGACCTTCCAATGCCATCACCTCTGGGTCTGAACCATGGAGATTCAAACAGTAGGAGAGGAGGGAAATTGTACACCTGACCTGACCCCTGCATGCCAGGCCAGTTAGAGCTCTATTCCTTTATCCCATCGCCTGTGCCTCATCCTTCCAAAGCGAGTCAGTAATAATCACACAGACTGGGCAGAAGGATGGGGCTAAGCGAGGGCAGAGAGAGAACTCAGAGCCCTTGCCAGCCTCCTTCCATCCCTCAGCCTGGCCCAAAGAAGCTTCTGTCCCAAACTGTAGAAGAGGGGAAGAGAAGAGGGCTGGTTGCTGCCCACCCAACTCAGTCTGAGCCAGGTGTAACAGAGGGGGCTGGTGCCCATTAGGCAATGAAGCCAACAGTCCAGGTTTGTTCATCAGTGTTTGCTGCCCCCTGGGCATTTCTTGCCAGCTCAGGAGCCCAACCTCCTGCCTACTCTAAGGTTGGGTCTCACCCCTGCCCTCAAGCGACTCAGCGACCCTCCTAGGGTTGGCATAGCCTTCCCAGAGCCTGCCATATGGGGCCTGTCCATCACCCTCTTTGGCGCCATCCTTGGGAAGACCCTGCTATACCAGCTCTGCCATCTGAGTCAGCTTGTGCCACATCTAACACCGCCCACCAGCAGCTGCCTAGTGCCCTTTTAGGAACTGGCGGAAAGTGAGGAGATGATTTCAGGAATTGAGGAAAGAAGGGACCCGACTGTCCCTGGGGTGGGGAGGTGGAGTGGAAGCAGGCAGGCCTGCTTGCCTCTGAGGAGGGATTCAGAAGAACAAGTTTGGTGTTCCAAGTTCCAAGCTCTTGGTGCATTGGAAAGAAATAGGATCCAGGCAGGTCGGCTTGCCAGGGCATATGGAAACTTCTCCCCTTGTCCCAGGTCCCGGGGCAATGGAGGCATCAAGAAGATAACTGGTGGGGAGACGGGGAAAGGTCCTCTCTCAGAACTAGGAGTCCCAAGAGCAGAAATATTTGGCTAGGTTGTGCCAAGGTGAGGTTTGGGTAGCCAAGCCAGGTGTCTCTGGAGTGGGCAGGCATTAAGCCATTTGGCAGAAGTGCCCCCATCCTGCCTTCCAGCCACAGCCCTTGACATCTGCCAATTACCACAAATGGCATGTCATTCCTTCCCAATTCCCCATCCTCCTGGGATCTGGGGCCCACACACAAACCAGGGAGTCAGCAGGCAGAATCAGGGTTGCCCTTCACTCTGGTGCTTGAGAACATTCTGTTCCAGAGAGGACTCTCGTACCCTGAAGAGAGGTGGTTCTTGGCACCAAGGCCAGGGAGTATCAGGAAAGGACACAGATTGGAGAGTGGGGAAGCTTGAAATCTCATGAGGATTACTATTGAAATGTGGCCTTGGGAGTAGAGGGTCATGATGGATGTCTTCAAATATTTGAAGGGCTGATGTGTGTAAGAAGGAGTAGCCCTTTCTGGAGCCAAGGGAGGAGCAAGGACCGAGAGGCAAAAATCACAGGCAAGCAGGTTTCAGTTCTATATAGGGAAGCACTTCCCAGTGATTGCAGCTGCCCAGAGATGGAATGATTGTCCTGAGAGAGTGCGCTTCCCACACAAGAAGCAACCACAGAGTCAGACAACCATTCAGAGGGAATGTGGTCCAGGGCATCGCATCAAGGAGTGATGGGGTGGGGACTGCTCTAAGTGACTAGTCTTTAAGGTCCCTTCTAATCCTAAATTCCATGGCTGACCTGGTAGACAGCCCCAAGGCACAGCAGAGTGGCAGGGGTGAGACCAAGGCAGGGCCCAGGGCAGTAGGATGCTCCTGGTCATTTGGGCTCAGAAGCTAAAGCCACTAGTTCAAGTCCTGGCTCTGCTACTTACTAGCTGAGGGCTCATGGGTAAGTGATTTAACCTCTGTGAGCCTCAGTTCCTCATCTGAAAAACGGGATATTAATAGTCACCACCTCAGAGGGTAGTGCCAGGATGAAATGAGATGTGGTGCATGAAGTGTTAGCTCAGCGCCAGTGCTCTGGAAATGACAGCCCTTCATAGATGTAAGTTTCCATTTTTGCTTTTTGGTCCCAGAGTCTTGCATTGCTTAGAGAACATTTAGTCCCACCTCCTCTCCCTTGGAGTGGGGAAATTGAGGCTCAGAGAGAGGAATGACATGACTTGCCTCCAGGCCCTGGTTTAGTTTTGCCCCCACCTCCAGCACATCCTCCCAGAGACCTCATGTTCTCCATCCCTGAGATCCCTGGCAGAACACTGAGCAGTTCCCTAACCCCTCAAGGGTCTCATTCCGCCCTGGATGGCCCCTGGCCTGAACCGGGCTGGTATTTATGTTCTAGTTAATTGTCCCTCTGGCCCTCCATCCAGGCATCTGGGTCCCAGGGCCCTGATTGTCACAGATGCACAAAGAAACCCACAGTGCTGTCCAAGAAGCTGGGTTGGGTTTGGAAGGAGCCGGGCAATTCAGCGTGCCAGATGCCCCAGGGCTCTGCCCTCTCAGCTGGCATACCCAGGCCTGCCTTGTGCCCAGACATCCCCCTCTCTGCTTCCCCTCTGTCTTGCTGCCTGCTGGCCTCCCTGAGGCTGGAGGGGCCACCACTTCATCCCCTTGGCACAGTGGCCAGGCTGGCAGCCCTGGCACACATGCTGTCTGGTGCGCCAGCTGGGAACCCCAGCCAAATCTCCCTGCCTGGAGCCACACCTCTGGCCCCATTTCTCTATCACTGGAAAGGAATGGGCAGGGAAAGGGGGCTAGCAATAGGAGGGGAGAGGAGCAAGGCTCCTCGTAGAGAGGTTTCCAGACCTGGCTCTGGGCAAGTCCAATAGAGTGTGTTTGGGGGAGCGATGGAAACCAACTCTGGTCTCCCTTCAGAGTCAACCCTGTGCTCCAGAACATGGGCTCCGTTTAGGATTCCAGGCACTTGCTCATCGTTTATTCAATAAACATTGACTGAGCGCCTACTCTGTGTTGAGACCCTGTGTGGGGACTTGAAGCGATTGTCCCTGCCCTTGATGATCCCCAGATGGTGCAAACAGTTTGTGCTCCACTACTAATCAAAAGGCTGGTGGTTCAAATCCACCTAGCCATGCTGCAGAAGAAAGGCCAGCGATCTGCTTTCTTAAGATCACAACCATTGAATACCCTGTGGAGCACAGTTCTACTCTGAAAAACATGGATGCGGTTGCCATGAGTCGCAATTGACCCCACGGCAACAGGTTTTTTTTTTTTTGGTCCCTGCCCTCAAGGGGCTCACAGTCTCCTAAGGAAGTGAGGAGCAAATGACATCATGAACTGATGGGGTTGTAATGGAAGTCAGTGCTGGGTGCTCGGGGCACCAGGGGAGGGAGTGGTTCCGTGAAATGGAATTTCTGTGGAAGGAAAGACAACTTCCCGGAGGAGGGACCCTTGGAACCTTAAAGGATAAAGAGGGTACTAATTGGACAAGGCAGAGAAGAGGACAAGCACGCACAAAAGCTCAGAGGCAAAAAAGCACAAAATTCCAGAATCCTCACATGTGGGCTGCAGGTGGAAGGCATGCAGCTGGGAGAACAGTTTGGCCAAGTTGCGTGGAAAGTTTCATGGCCAGGGTGAGGGGATTGGGCTGTGTCCCGAGGAGCCATTAAAGGTTTTCAGCAGGACCAAGGATCACATCCTGGCAGCTGTATGGAGGGCAGGTGGGGAGTGCAAGGTAAAGGCAGGGAAGCTGAGCAGAAGGCTGTGGCTCTGAACCAGACTGGGGGTGTTGGGGCCTGAACTAAAGCGGGGCTGGGACAGTGATGAGTGATTGCAGGAGATGGATTGGAGGGAGAATCACCTGGACTCCCTGAGGATGACAGTCTGGGGTGACCACTCCCCTCCCCCAGTCTGCTCCAGAACACAAATGGGAAACTGCTTTGTTTGGCCCCTAAAGTGTTATGGCTTTGTTTTGTTTTTTAACTTGAGTAAATTGTATACCCATACAATGAAATACTACGTAACCGTAAAAAAGAATGATGTAACTCTTTATGTATTGGTATAGGATGATTTCCAAGATTTATTGTTAAGTGAAAAAAGCAAGGCACAGGAAAAATAGTAGACTACTGTTATTGAAAGATTAAGGAAATAAAACCTCCCAACTTCACATAAAAGTCTGTATTTCTTTTGAAAAATTGAAAAAGCCGGCAACACTGGGCCAGCCTTATGGCCTAGTCTCTGCTGGCCAGAAGGAACTGCAGTTGCTCCCTGTAGAGAGGGCATATGCCGGTTTGCCATAGTCCCCACTACTCCAGATTATGCACCTGTCCAACCAGAATGCCTTTCCTAATGGAGTTTACCTGCCTGGCCCCTGTAGGCATTTGGCATTGCAGCCCACGGCCTGGGACGTAGAAGCCTCTCTCTTAGTACTTCGTCTCAGCTCTGGCCCTCAGCCCCCATATTGCTGCTGCTGACGGAGACATCTGAGGGGAGCCCGCCTTGGGCCAGTCCCCTCTGGGCGCGCACTCACAGCCCCTCTTCCTGTCTCAGCTCCAGCGGTTCAAGCGCTCATTCTCGCTCAAGACCATCCTCCGAAGTAAGAGTGTGGAGAACTTCCTCCTCCGTTCGAACTCTGAGCTCAAGTGCCCAACCGAGGTGCTGCTGACACCCCCAACCCCGCTGCCCCCTCCCTCCCCACCACCTGCATCCACAGACAGGGGTCTACCCACCCCGGCTCCCTCCCCCTGCCCAGTCCCACGTCCCCTGGCACCACTCAAACCAGTGAGACTGCACAGCTTCCAGGAACACATCTTCAAGCGGGTCAGCACCTGTGAGCTGTGCCACCAGCTCATTGTGGGTAGGTGCCTGGGTGCTGAGGTGGGCAAGAGGAGGGGCCAAGGTGGGCATTGGGAAGTGGGCCCATGGAACTGCCTGATATTGAGCCCTTGCTACTGAAGCCTCCACTCCTAACTGTGCCTCTCACTCTGGGCAGACAAATGAGCACCCTTGGGGGTTGGTGGGTACCAGTGTTGCTGTCTCTGTGTTTACTAGTGACTCCAGCTTCGGTGCCAGTTTCCACCCTGACTCTATGAGGGATAAGCCCCAAGGCTGGCAGGAGGACGCCCAACTCTTACTCTTTCCCCATGCACCAACCTGCCTCCTTTGCTCCTTGCCCACGGGGGTACCCTCTCCTGATAAACCCCACTTGCCGAACCCAAATTCTTCCTAGGAAACTCCAAGCAGGGCTTGCGATGTAAGACATGCAAAGTCAGCGTCCACCTCTGGTGCTCAGAGGAGATCTCCCACCAGCAATGCCCAGGCAAGACGGTGAGTGGGGGCCATGTGGAGGCAGCTGGCTGTGAGGTGCCCTGGGATTGGCACTGTGGGGGAGTGAGTGCCCCTCAAGGTTGATTCCAGCTGCTGTGGAGTGGTCCCTGGGCTTGGGGAAGGCCAAACTCTTGATGGGCAGTGACCTCCCTATGCCCTCTCTGCCCTGTCTTGCCACAGTCCACCTCCTTCCGCCGCAACTTCAGCTCCCCGCTCCTGGTGCATGAGCCACCACCAGCCTGTGCCACAAGCAGAGAGTCCCCTCCCACTGGTGAGTGTCCTCCCTTTGCCCCTGCTCCCACTGTGGAGCCATGAGAAATCCATGCACCTCGAGGTGAGCACCTGAGTCACACTGGCACTGCCAGTTCTTGGCATTGCTAACCACTTCCCATCTCTGAATGCTCCTGTACTGAATGTCAGGTTCATTCATTCGTTCATTATTCAACAAATACTTTATTGAGCTCCTTCTAAGCGCCAGGCATTGTGCTAGACTCTGGGACACAACACTGAAGAAGGTGGAGTTTATGGTCTCACAAGGGAGACAGATGTTAAACATAATCATGCAAATAATAAATTAATTAGCATTAGGCTATATGCCATAAATGAGAAGGGTAGGGAATGAAGAGAGAGTATAAAAAGGACACTGGCCTTGTTTGCAGTGTCAGGGAAGCCTTCTCAGAGACGTGAAGGATGAGGAGTGAGTCAGTGGAGGATCTGGGGGAGACTGGTGTGGGTAGAGGGAGGCCTGAGGCAGGAAAGGGGAGAGAGTTAAAGAAAACAAAGTGACTGGAGCAGAAGGGGTGGGAGGGAGAGAGTGCAATGGGACACTGGGTGTTAGGCATTGGACCCAACTTAGGGTTATCTTTTGGACCTTATTCTAAGGGTAATTTTTGTGTCTTTACAAAAGCATCCTGGCTGCTGTGTGGATTGGATGGAAGGGCAGCAAGGGAAGCAGGGAGACCAGTTGGGAGGCTGTGACATTGCCAGGAGAGAATTTGGTAGCTTGGACCAGGCTGGTGGCAGTGGAGATGGAGAGAAGTGGGCAGATTCAAGAGATGTTTGGGGGGTAGGACAAGGTGATGGATTAGATGTGGGCAGGGGGGCAGTAAAGAGTCAGGATGCTCCAGGTTTCTGCATGGTGGAGCTGTCACTGACATGAGGAGGACCTGGAAGGGGCAGGTGAGTGGGGAGATGGCAAGTTCAGCCTAGGGCAGGCTGAGAGGGGTACCCCATGTGGCATCTTGGGCCTGAGCCAGGGGATCCCACAGGGTGTCACAGGCCTGAGCTGGGGGATCCCACAGGGCATTCTGGGGTGAAAATACAGGGCTCCTGCACTGAGCAAACCTAACAGCTGGGTGCTCAGCAGGGGCCAGCGGGAAGGTGGACCCTGTCTACGAGACCCTGCGCTATGGGACCTCCTTGGCACTGATGAACCGCTCCAGCTTCAGCAGCACCTCTGAGTCCCCCACGCGGAGCCTGGTATGGTGGGGACCAGAGGGGGGGTCTCAGGGGGAGGGGAGGAGGATGAGGGCGAGGGCCATGGGGTTGAGCCCTCTCCTCTTTCTGCCCCCAGAGTGAGCGGGATGAGCTGACAGAGGACGGGGAAGGCAGCATCCGCAGCTCAGAAGAGGGGCCTAGTGACAGCGGTGAGTGAGGTGGGGTTCAGGAGCAGGTGTGGGGCACAGTGGGGGGTTCTCTCCCTGCTGCCTCACACCCTGGCCCCACCCGGGCATCTCCAGTATTCACAGCCCCCACCGAGAGCGAAGGGTCGGGATCAGAGGAGAAGAGCCCTGGGCAGCAGGTGAGGTTCCACTGGCACTGAGCCCTACCCAATTGCCTCCAGGGTTGGTCAAGCCAGGGTGGAGGGTTGGGAGTGTGGCTTCTCCTTGTCATTGATCCTGAAGTGGGCAACAGTGTGGGAGTGGGCACAGTGAGTGGGGTATGGCTGCTCCATCATTCATCCTCAGTCTACAGGAATGGGCAAGGCCAGGGTGAGTGGGTACAGCCGGCAGGAGGATGTTACCCCTCTTCATCACAGACTCAGTGTCTACTGCACCTACTCATCCTCCCTCAAGGGTGGGCAGTTCCAGGCTGCAGCAGGCAGAGCATTACGTCCCCTCTCCATCCCTGGCCCACCCAAGGGTGGGTGAGCATAGCAGGTAGGAGAGTTTCACCTCTTCCTATCCTTGACTTAATGGCTCCCTAGGGTAGGTACAGTCAGAACAAGGGAATAGTGGGTGGAATGAGGGGTCACACTGTACGATCATTGACCCAGAGTTCTTCCCACAGCCCCCCAAGCCCCCTCTGCGGAAGGATGTGGGGCCCATGTACTCCTATGTTGCGCTCTACAAGTTTCTGCCCCAGGAGAACAATGACCTGGCCCTGCAGTAAGTCCTCTTTGTTGCCAGCCCCACTGGGAAGCTGCCTGGCTCCAACCTCAGGGCTCTGCTCTCCCAGACTTTGAAACATGAGAGTGAGAGGGACCTTTAGGAGCCTTCTCCTGCACGCTTGGAGGCTGCTGTGCCCAGGCAGGAGCTGGAGCTGCCCAGGATCCAAGAGCGAGTCATGCTAATGCCATGTCTCCTGCCCCCTGTCCAGGGCTTTGTCCTGGAGGGTGTACCTATGGGTACACAGCATCCTCCAAGGGCACCAAGCATCCTCTCCCAGATGAGGGGGCATGAGGGGATCTGGGTGCCCAGGGGCTGCTGGCCCACATGCTACCCCAGCTCTCTCTTCCCCCAGGCCTGGAGATCGGATTGTGCTGGTGGATGACTCTAACGAGGATTGGTGGAAGGTGACTAGGCAGGCTGTGGTCTTGGCAGGGTGCGGAGCGGAGGGACCCTGACAGGCACTTTAGCAGCCTCCGGCCTCAATGGGTACTGCCCCTTCTTTCTCTCCAGGTCCCAAAGACCTTCCCTCCTAGCCAAGCCTAGGATCAACCCTTGGGCCTTTCTCTCAGTTTTGACTTTCCCTGCCTCAGCCTTGGTCCTCTGTCTACCTCATGCCCTTCCCAGCCCAGAAGCCACTGGGCTCAGGGCTCATACAGACAGCCCAGGGATCTGAAGGATGATGGCATTGCTCCTGAGTGGGGATTGGAACAGTAGGCGGTGGGGCTGGCGCTGGTGTTCATTGTCAACCTCATCCCCAGGGCAAGATCAGCGACCGGGTTGGCTTCTTCCCAGCCAATTTTGTGCAGCGGGTGAGACCAGGAGAGAATGTTTGGCGCTGCTGCCAAGCCTTCTCTGGGAACAAGGAACAGGGCTACATGAGCCTCAAGGAGAACCAGGTGAGTGTCCAGCCTGGGTTCTGCAGCGGTGGAGAGTAGGCACGGTGACAGAGGCAGAGGCGGCGCAGCTAGTACCTGGAAGAGGATGCTTGCTGTCCCACAGCAAGAAACTTAGAAGAGCTGGGACTTTGGGACTGCAGGGCACTCCTGCATCCTCTGTTGGGAGGTGGGGCTGGTGGTCGACAGGGAGTTGAATTATTTCAGAGGCAGTTTGGGAAGGGGAGGGATACTGGATTAGGAATCTAGAGGCTTGGGTTTGAACCTTGGCTCTGGTTCTGGCTTGTATGTAGCCTTGGGCAAGTCTTTTTCCCTCTATTACCTTCTCCGAGAAATGAGAGTAGAGTTGGACCAGCTGATCTCAAATGTCAGCTCTCAGTGCTGCTCGGTGTCTGCTGATGTCCTGGTCTTGTGCTGAGCCCTGAACCCTCATCAGTTCTGCACCCATCCCCTCAGCTGAGGGCCCCATCCATATCTGATGCTGGTCCCACCATCCCCTGGGGTGGGTCCCCTGGGGGCCGTCAGCCTGACTTGGGGCCAGGGCTGCAGGCAGTGCCAGGCCTCAGCTCCATGTCTCTCTCTGCTCAGATCTGTGTGGGCATGGACAGAAGCAAGGATGTTGATGGCTTCATCCGCGTCGGCAGCGGCAAGAAGCGGGGCCTGGTGCCAGCTGATGTCCTGACCGAGATCTGAGAGGAGTCAAGAAACCCAGATGCCACCCTTGCCCATGCCTGGCCCGTGCTTCTGGCCCTGGGAGGGAAGCAGGCATCCTTGTCCACACCCTTCCTCCCTCTGCCTCTCTCCTAGTGCCACTCAGCATGGCTTAGGAACCATGTGTACCGAGGAAGGTTTTTCTCCTTGGGTGGGGGTGCCCTGAGTGGGTTGCTCCTCTGAGACCTGGGGGAGGGGGGAGAAAGTGGGAAGGAGTGGAGAAGCCCCAGGTAGATCCACCCAGTGCCCAGGTGCCCCTGTCCAGTTGCCAGCCCTGGGGAGCTTCCCTGCTGCTTCTTCCAGAGCTTCCCAATGCCCCAAACCACTTTTGCATGCCTAACACTTCCCCCTCCCCATAGAGCCTCTGCTTTGGTCTATGTGTGTCACTGTGCATCTGCTCCCTTTGGACGTGGAGCCTTGGAGGGGGCTTTCTCCAGTCCTTTAGCCCCCTGCCCAGGGCTGGAGGGGGTCTAGGGCTGAGGGAGGGTCCCAAGTCCACCTCCTAGTCTCACCACCTCTGTCACTCTGTCAATTCTCAGGAAAGTTCTGTGGAAATATCTCCCATTACTTGAAACCTGGGCCAATAGAAGGGAAGGTTGGGGTCTGGAGGAGAGGGTGTGTGACAAATCAAAGACTGTCCCCTCAAGTGACCTCACCCTACCCTTGTCTACTGGAAAAGGACACCCAAGAGCAGCCTGAACACAAAAACCAAACTAAGAACAAAGATCTGGCCCATGCTTGGTTGAAAGAACCCCATTTCACTGATATTGGGCAGAACAACCCCACCAGGGGAACCTGTAATTGTTGGTTCCTATCTGCACCAGGCCTGACCCAGGGCCCCACCCTCAGGGCTGGCTGAGCTCACTCCAAATGGCCCTTCCTTATCCCCTCTCCTGAGAGCTCTGCAGGGGACAAGGCGGCTGTTTCGGGAGTACCTTTTCTGGCTGTGTCTGCTCCCTTGTCCTGGACGCGGCCCTGAGAGAAAGACGAGGAGGGTGGAACATTCTCTTTGGCCACAGGAAAGGGAGGAGGTGGGCACCCCTGGGTGTGGGGTAGGCACACAAAACCAGGACCACTCCTTTCCAGGCTGCTTTTCTCTGGTGCCGCCACCCCCCCAAGCTCAGAGCCTCCCCTCGTAGCCTTGATTGTGCCAGCCAATGCCACCCCCACCTTAGGCACAGTCAGCTCCCCATGCAGTGGGAGGAATACAGATCCTTCTACCGGAAGTCCCCACTTCTCCCCTGCGGAGGCGGGGCTTAAGCCACACTGCCCTGTTTGCTGCCATGAGGCCCCCCCCCCCCCAGCAATATCCCCAGGGAGGGCCCAGTGCCCACTGTACATAAGGCTGCATGATGGGTCCGCTGGGGCATTGCTAACCCCCAGGCCCCTAATTAAATGTTTCTTGTCCCAGCCTGTCTGCTCTGTGTGTGTACCTGGGGTAGAGGAAGGAAAGGGGCTGGGAGTTGGAGTAGGGACTGGGGAAATGGGGTGGGGACAGGCTGAAAACAAAAATCGTTGCCCTCCAACTCATAACGACCCTATAGGACAGCGTAGAACTGCCCTACAGGGTTTCCAAGGGGCGGCTGGTGGATTCCAACAGCAGACTGGATTTCCGACTTTTTTGTTAGCAGCCGTAGCTCTTAATCACTTTGCCAGACAAGTCTGAGGGTGGCAGAATTTGTGGATGCTTGAGAAGAGCGGTCTTGGGGGTGGCGCTGATGTAGCAGGGGTCCCCAAGCTTCCTCACCCCCTTCCGCCCAGACATCCTGAGAAGTGGGGATCTGGGAAGGTTTATGAGAGAAGAGGCTGGGAAAATCAAAAGGGGAGAAGGACGCTGAAAGGACCTGAGGAGGGGAGAGGAGTTTGGGGGGCGCTGGAGGGAAAGGGGGTGGGGCTGCCGGTCACTTTCCGGTTCGAAGAGCACCTGAGTCGCCAGAGGGCGGGCACACACCTCCGCGCGTCGCGTCAGGACTATCCCTGCTCGTCCAGAGGTGCCCCCTAGACCGACCAGCTGAGACCAGCCTCGCCCCCGCAGCCCCCAAGCCGGAGTAGAAACGTGGCGGCGGGGACAGTCGCGGACAGCGGGGCCCTGAGATGACTCAATCACGCCCATCACCGGGAGCCTGCACAGAGGGGGCCGGCGGCGACGCGCCCCTCCTGGGGCCGTGTCCGCCGCCCACCCGCTCGGCTGAGCTGCCTCTTTCCCCTCCGCCTTCCCAGCTGCGTCATCGCCACGGCAAGCATGTCCTGTGCTATTTATAGGCGAGAGGAGCTGGGAGGGAGCGACAGGAGGGCTGCGGGGGTGCCAGGGCAGCGCCGGGCTGCCAGGATGCAGAGGGGTGGGCGCCTGCCCTTCCTAGTAGGCACTCCCTCTCCAGCCGGTTCTGGTTTTCAGCCCCCACCCCTAAACAAGGTAGGCCAAGTGGGACAAGAGCCTGGCTCCTCCTAACTGAGCTTTCACTGGGCTCCTTCACCCAGGGAAGGCCCTAGAGGTTGAGAGGGGAGCCAAGAGCAGGGGAACAAAGGCAGCCTAAGTCTTTCCTAAGAACTCTGGTGGGGGGAGCGCAGAAGAGAGTCACAAACCCAGTCTGAAGGCTTAAAGTGAGGAGAATTCACGTAAATGACGTAAATGGGCACCTACTGTGCCCGGGAACCATGCCAGGGACTTGATTTTATTTAATCCTCTCAGTGACGGGTGAGGAAAATGATGGTGTCCCCTCTTCACAGATGAGTCAATGAGGCGCAGAGATGTTAGGTGGTTTATCCAAGGCCATGTAGATTATCTAACCCAACCCTGCCCTTTTCATAGATGAGCAAACTGAGGCCTAGAGAGGACTAATGACTTGCCCAAGGTCACCCAGCAAATCAGTGGTTAAGCCTGTCCCAGAAGCCATGTATCTTGCCTCCCAGTTCAGGTCTTCCCCTACGCGACCCTGGTCCCTCAGTGGCTCAAACCAAGAAGATGGAAACAGAGACACACTGAGATGCTGGGCCTGGGGGTCCAGGGATCAAGACCCTCACCCCATTGGAGAAGGTGTGAGCCTTGCAGCCAAGCCTTCTGCACACTCCCACTTGTGTGACCCCCGCCTCCTCCCCAGCCATTTGCCGCACTGCTGAGCCAGCAGCTTTGTCGGGTGGCTGCACCACTGACAGCATGCTCACAGCCTGGGGGCTGGGAACAGCTGGTGCCCCCACTGTAACCTCTGTCTTTTTCTGTGCCCACTCTGGGGGTGGCTGGCCAACAACACCATTGGCCTGGGGCAGACGATGCCCAGGAACATACTGGTGGTGCCAACCCACCATTTGGCTCTGTTGTCTCTGACCCACACATGCCCTCCATGCCCCCACCTCAGCTTGAGCTGAACCTGGCATGGACTGCATAGGATAAAGGTAACCTAGCCTGAGGGAAGATGCAGAAAGAGGGGAGAGTCTGAGAGCCAGAGACAGGAAGGTCTAAAAGGGCAGAAAGATGGGTAACAGAGGTGTGGGGCACACAGGCAGAGTGAGCCCCTCTGTGCAACTTGCTAGAGCCACCCAACTTGCTGGAGCCACTCCCTGTGGCCCCTTCAGCCTTTTTTACTGAGGCAGTGCTTGGAGTAGGCTGGGGGCACCACTGAAAGTGCAAGGAAGGCAGTCGTGTGCAGCCACCCTCAGCCTATCCTGTGCTTTGGGGAGAGCTAGCCACCTGGAAGGAGGCTGGAGGATCCTGTACCCGCTTCACTGGCTGATGGTCCTACAGCAGCAGCTGTGCTCAGCATCTCCGCTGTACCCCACTCTGAATCACACCCTCCCACGCCTGGAGACTGCAAACTGGGAATCAGAGGTGGGTGCTGGGTTCATGCAACACTGAGATTCGGGGGAGTCATTGCCCCTCGGCCTCAGTTTCCTTGTCTAAAAATGAAGAGTTATGCTCGCTCTGGGAGTCTACCTGGGGACCAAGAGCCCCCTGAAAGGGTATGTAAAATTATAGGATGGGCACAGCTGTATGGTGCTGAAAGGACACATCTTTTAATCAGATTTTCACAGGGCTCCGCGACCTGGAAGAGACTTTAGTCTCTGGGGGGAATGGGCTCCTCCCTGGCACTGCCCTCGAAGGGGTTGTAGGCGCATGGTAGAAAGAGGTTAACCATCAGGAGGCCTGGCGTGAGGCTCAGAAATAAGTCACTGAACCCAAGGTTTCCGGAGGTAGGCTCCCACACTCCCATAACCTCTTCCCCCCCCCTCCAAAAACACCAGTCGTGGGTCAGCATTCTAATACCTGCGGGAGAACGGCGCCATCTCCTGGTCCAGGTTAGAAGTGGGTTTCCAAACGTAGGCTCAAGAGCCCCCTGAAGGGTTGCTGGGGTTGCTTCATTCTCCCTCCTGCCTTCCTTCTGTTTGGGGATGGAGGGGATGGGTTGGTCTCCAACATTTTCCATCCTCCAGGCCAGACTGGGAAGGAGGTGCCCTGTGCACCAAGCTGGGAGCTTTGTCAAGGTCCTTCCTCGTCTAGGCCTCAGATCCCTATCCCCACTTTGAATGGCAAAGTCTTGGAGCAAGAGCTAAAGGATAAAGTGCCCACAGGCTTCTATGGTGGCAACCAGGGAATCCAGAAATTAATGTCCTCTCATCCCAGGCTCTGAAGCACACCAAGTAGGGGCAGAGGAGATGTCCTCTGGACATTTCTCACTGAGCCTGGTCCTCCCTCCCTTTGGCTGTTCAGTTTCCCCACCCTCCATGCACAGAACTGGACAAAGAGGACACCAGAAGCAGAGCTAGAGGAGGGTCTGCTGCCCCCATGCTAAACCCACTTGGGTGCAGCCCTTTCCCACCTGCCCAGTACAGCTCCAGAGGGCCTCCTATCGGCCATCTCATGAGTCACCCTAAGACCAGACTTCCTTGGGAGAGGGGTGGAGGGCAGACAGGTAGCCAAGTGTGCCCAATAAGAGTTGTCTCCTCCACCCAACTTTCCTCCCCAATCTGTCTGTTCAACCCAGACCTCTCACCTGAGCTGACACCCTGTTATCTGTCTGATCCCTTCCACCTGGATGTCTGCTTCAAAAAACCAGCACCCGCTCAACATAGCCAAAACTCATCTAGCCACTCCCCCCAACCCAGTCCCTCTGATCACCAAAAAATCTCCCACCTGGTCCGCTCAAGTGTAAGGCCTGGGGATCATGCCAGACTTCTTCCCCAGCACCCTTGATCAATGCTTTACCAAGCCCTGTTTTACTTCCTAAACATCTTAAATCGGTTTTTCCACTAATGCTACCACCTTAGTCTTTGTGAATTTGACACATCACTTCACCCACTTTCTCACCTGCAAAATGGAGTTATATAACCCCTACTTTACAATGTTATAAAGATTACAAATCAGTACAAAGTGGCTAAGAGTACTTGGCTCAAAGGGCAGGTGCTTTATTGAACTATTGGTAGTTATTATTACCAAATGTGTTAAGTGGCAAAAATAAAAGCCAGTTCTTATTTGTAAAACGGAACACAAATTCATTAGATAACTCACAATGGTGAGACAAATTTGGCTTTAGTCCTTTGTTTTTATTCATTTCTGCTGGTTGAGACATCTTTTTCTTTGTGTCCTAGGTGATGAGGTATAAACCAAAGGGGGAGCGGGGACGTAAAAAACTATATACGTAAGACAGGGAAGAAAGTTTAGATACTGGGTTGCTCAAAATAAGACACCTTCATTTATACCTCAGTAAAGCGGTTTAAAAAGCTCAGGTCTCTTAGCTTCTGGACTGGTAGCAGTTAGAACCCCTATTGTCCTGGACTCCTATGGCAGATTTTAAACTAAGACTTCAGGCCACAGTTCAATTTCTTTACAGAATGTGACCTCAAATGACGTCATAGCCGACCCTGGTTCTCCACCAACATTTGAAATCACTTCCTAGATGCCACCTGTGCTGTGCTGTAATAGGCAGTTAGTTCTGAAGCGTATTTGAGGCTTGGGTGGAAGCAATTCTTTCCTTCCCGCTAGAGTCTACTCCACACTGCACTAAAACAAGGTAAAAAAGAAAAAACCTCTTTCATGGATAGAGGGGGCATGAGCCTAACCTAAGGAAATGGCTCCAGGCATTAGCGGAAGGGAAGGAATGTAACAGGTAGCTTGGAAAGGGCCAGCTTCCTAGCCCCACTGTGAGGCCAACTCTGGCCCTCTAAACATGAATATCCACAAAGCAGCCAGAAACTTTAAAAAGCTGAGAGGCAGGCAGGTAAAAGCTCATTTTATTGAACAACTGATCTATATAATTGCCAAGGCCATTATGTACAGACAAGAGAAGGGGAGCAGCTTTATTTCTTGGTCTCTTCCTCCTTGGACAGAGTCTTGATGATCTCTTCTTTCTTGGCTTGGAGTCGCTCCTCACGGCGCTTGCGTGCTTCCTTGGTCTTAGACCTGCGGGCCTCAGCCTGGTCACTGGGTAAGGGAAGAGAAAAGATGAGCCGCTGGGGAGATGGAACTACATTCCCAGCCCTCTCCTTTGAAGCCTATTCAGTTTGAGGAATTCAAGTTGCTGGGGCCACCAAGAGCTCCTGCTTCAACTAACCTGTAGTCCCTGCCCCGACAGCGATGGGCAAGTGGCATGTGGGTGTGTGTAGAACTAAGAAACATTGGTGTCTTGAATAAAGACATATTCCTCTAACACAACAACTGTATTTGTGACACACTGCATACAAGTCAACATTTAGACACATGTATATTTTAAACATCTCTGGAGAACTCATTAAAACCCTCTCTGGAAACTAAGACCAACTTCTCTATCCCCACACAAGTCCCATTTGGACTTCCGATCTAAACTGAGGCAGGCTCTGTGGCCAACGATGCAGAACCACCTCTGACCCTTACAGTAAGGGTCAAAAAAACTGTCCCCGTGACACTGAGATCAACTCCGGAAGAAACTTACGCCAGAAGCTTCTTGCGGGCCTTGTCTGCCTTCAGCTTATGGATGTGTTCCATGAGAATCCGCTTGTTCTTGAACACGTTCCCCTTCACCTTCAGGTACAGGCTGTGATACCTAGAGGCAGAAGGAGCAGAGAGTCTCGTCGGTGATGGGTCAGAGGTTAGCCCCTATGAGCTGCTCCTCTACTAAGCTTCTAGGCTTCCTTTTCTCTCTCCTACAGCTTCAGGGACCACTTTCCCCTAAACCAAGACTTTTCATGCAGTTTCTAGGCAGAAGACTTGCCTAAAAGACATCAAATTTTTAGGCTGTCCTGATGGTATATGGGGAAAAAAAAAAAGAACAGGCCAGAATGGAGTAACTTTTCTAGAAACGCGTACGGCACATGGCTTCCCCCCCAAGGCCAAGGGGACAGAGCTCTTGTCTATGCAAGAAACAAGCCACCAAAGCAGCAAATATGTTTTGGTGGACCCAAGAAGAGGGTATGCTTACATGTGGCGGTCAATCTTCTTAGATTCACGGTATCTTCTGAGCAGCCGGCGCAGAATTCTCATCCTCCTCATCCAGGTCACCTTCTCGGGCATTCGAGCATTGGCAGTACCCTTTCGCTTACCTGTGGGGAAGATGGGTTAGTAATCAGCACTGCCCAGGTCGTCAGTTACTAGAGGCAGCTGATGGGTCAAAATAGTATAAGCATCAGATGAGGATTCCAAATATTTAATGCCTTTCATTTACTCAATTTTTGGTAAAGCACAACAAAATAATTATTTCACATTTACTTCACACATGATGTGGATAGGTTAGGGCATGCACAAAGGCAGTATGGCATGCTAGAAGAGGCTTTGAGGGGCCTTCGTGTCCCTAAATCATCCTTATGCTAGGATTAAATGGGACATTTTTAACATCCCAGTAGAATCCGTGGCACAGAGTAGGTGCTCAATAATATAACTTCTTTCTACCAAGAATATCTTCAACTACAACAATAGCGCCAACTTTCTGATTTGTACACAGGCAGGAAACGTCAATTACCAAGAAAAAGCTCAAGATGAGACAAAGTGGGAAGAAAAAAAATCCCGAGTATCTGACTATTTTCTCAGCCTAGGCTCAAGCATTTACCATTTAAGTCATAGACAAAAAGGGAAGAGCACACTTACCTATGCCCATATGCCTGCCCTTCCGGCGGGCTAAGGTATTTTTCCGGCATCGAGCCCGAGAATGGACGGTCACAGGCTTGCGGATGATCAGGCCATCTTTGATCAGTTTCCGGATTTGCTGACCTGAGAATACAAATCACCTGGTCAGTCATGGGGGCCCAGTCCCTAGAGCACAGGCTACAACCCAGAGTCCAGATAGGACAGGGCAGAAACGCTGATTACATCTTTTGCCTAGTGGTCTCATAAATGGCATAAAGACTGAAAACTTGTTTATTTCTCATTCTCTCTTAATATTTCTAACTTTTAATGCTTTACAGCACACTCAAAATATGTATTTGGGGGTATGTGATCAACATTGTATACACAGACTTCCTAGTCCTTCAGATTCCATCTGTCTAACCTCTTACTGGTCTAGAAAATAATTTAAGATTTTCTGAGCACACACTGTAACACCACAGACTCAAACAGGTAAAGAACTTCCCTAGTATTATGT
The DNA here is from genome assembly GCF_000243295.1 of Trichechus manatus latirostris. NCBI lineage: Eukaryota > Metazoa > Chordata > Mammalia > Sirenia > Trichechidae > Trichechus > Trichechus manatus. The sequence continues at coordinate 15,728,313 of NW_004443990.1, read as the reverse complement.
GGAAGTAACATGAGCACATTAGTGCCATCTGCATGGCTGACATCTGTATAACTTTCCTGAATATTCACATGCCAACCGTACTCTACTAAAGGTGTGAGGCCCAATTCATCAGCTGTTGTCTACCTCTAGTCTCCAATCCCAAACTAAGAGTACTCTCTTAACAGGTTCACAAATCCTTCACACAGCTATAAAACATCCATTCCAGAAAGTCATTAACATAGCACTGGGTGGTCTCATCAATTTCCACCCCGTCCTTCCGAAAACAGCAGGAAAAGGGAACCTCTGGTATCTCCATATTTTTGTGATTCCTCCATTTTACAGGAAGCCCAAACCATGGGCTTTCCCAGGTTTATAAAGGGTCATCATAATCTTGTAATGTTTATCTCACACAGACAAAGGGAAGGGGTAGTGTGGAGAAGGGTCACAGACTCCCAAGTACTCACGGGAGTTCGCATTGGCGATTTCATTGGTCTCATTGGGGTCCAACCAGACCTTCTTCTTGCCACAGCGGAGGACACTAGAGGCAAGCCTCTTCTGAAGCCTGAGCATACTGTGGGACACAGAAAACATTATCAAGCCCTGAAAGCCACTCCTAGGCAAGAATGAGCACCCCTAGGAGGACCTGCCCTCCAAACTGGGCTTGTTAATATTGTGGAATGTAACACGCACAGGAAACTGGATAAAATATGCACATGCCCCCTACTCAAGACTTTTGCCACCCATACCACACCATCCCAGAATAACGATCTTCCGTAAATCAAAATCTTTGTTAAGGCTTTGGGCTGTACGTTCCTGTATGGGGCAACTCGCCACTCTAGAATGAGATCCAAGCAGTGCCTTTCTGTGCCTATTTCCTAATCTGGAAGATGAAGTTAATGATGAAGGGGCTCATGCCCCTTCTGCAGCCCTGGTGGCACAGTGGTTAAGGGCTCGACTGCTATCCAAAAGGCCGGCAGTTCGAATACACCAGCCGCTCCTTGGAAACCCTATGGGGCAGTTCTACTCTGTCCTATAGGGTCGCTATCAGTCGGAATCTACTCAACGGCAACGTTTTCTCTCCCCCTTCTTCTTTGATGCTCTTTCTGGTGTTAAGTCTTAAAAACAATATTCAAAGTAAAGTATCCGCGGACAGTGCACTCGATTTCTAGTCTGGGGACCTAGGCGAGTTCCACCACTTTCTGGACTCGTTTTGCCTTATCACAATAATAAAACGACACCGGGGCGGCTTTGGAGTCTTATGAGTGGCCAACAGACTGGGAAGAGTCAAAGATCTGGGGATCACCTCACCCGCGGCAGTCAGAGGCCTGGGGCCTGCGCGAGGTTTGCCCTACGTCACATGGAAGCAGAGACCCGGTCGGCTTTAGACGGGCCCAGGGAGTAAACGGGCCGCGGCCTAATCCCCCGCCGCCACCTTTGCTCAGCTCCCGTGGGTCACCCCGACCCGTGTGGGGCGCGGTACGCGCGGAGCTACCCTTCCACCGGTCTCGAGTTCCCGGGACGCTTCCCCACCCCCATCCTCTCGAGACTGGGGCCTAGTGTGCTCCGGCCTATTCCAAGCTCTAGGACCAGTCGCTTCAGGGCTGCCGCCATCTCATCTCCCTTCTCCAGGGCGGCGGCACCAAGCTCCGCCATTCCCGCTGGCCCAGGTAAGCCCAGACCACGGACCCTCACGCCCTCACCTCATGGCTGCGGCCACAGCGCCGAAAGGAAAGGACTCGCTCTCGCCAGGCTCCTCCCATTATCTGTAAAGGGGACAGCCCATCCCCCGCTCTGCTTTTCCTGTATTCCTGTTCGGTCCTTCGGCCTTCTGCCACCCCAGACGACTTATAGTCTCAACTCAGACACGTGATAATAGAAGTCCAATATCAGGACTCAGTTTTACACTTTAAAAACATAGAAAATATGCCCCTCCAGTAGAGCAAAGTGGTATAGTCTGATTTCCTAGAAGGCATGCGCAGCAAGGCCTCTTGATCACGTGGGTACTGATAGCCGGAAGTCAGCTAGCTTGCTCAGGCGGGGTAAAAGGCTCAGTGGCCTACTCTTTGCAGGCATCCTGGATTGTTTGGACCGATGCTTTATTCGCCGGCGGCGTTGGGGCGTGTGTGTGGAGGGACGGGGAAGGGATTCGTGAATGGAGCGAGTGAGAATAATGAGGACAGATATCAGGCAAAACCAACTTCATAATCTCATCGTAGATTGAGACCCCCTAAAGTGCAGAATAGATCACCAAAAGACGTTGGCTTGGGTCTTTGAGCCACTGCGGGTCCTTAATCTCTTGGTGCCTCAATTTCATCCTCTGTAAAATGGACCTAATCCTAATATTTCCATCATCCAGTTGTGAAGATCACATAGGTTAACGTTTGCAGTTTACAAAGGAAAATAGTAACACAGCAAGCACGGTGTCTTGCACATAGTAGGCACTTGAGGAATACTGTTCTGGCTAAATGAATGAGTGTAAAAAGTGAAAGGAAAAAAAAACCCAAAATACAATTCGAATGAGCAGGCATCTGTATTTCTTCCCTCCTGCTCAAGAGCACCCAATGCAAAAATCCAAGGAGAGCATCTTACTGCCCAAGAAACTAGACCTGAGTTCTGGCTCTAACTCCTTGCTTGGCTCCAGCTGATGTCCTATCTCTTTCATCTGAACTTCCCTGGCTGCTAAATGGAGCTGAAGGTCAAAAAGAGAGGAAGGGAAGCAACATTTACCTTTACTGCCATTTCCTCACAATACAATTAGTATCATCCTCCTTTTACAGCTGAGGGACACAACAGAGATGGAGAACCCAGGTCTTTCTGACTGCAAAGCCTGTGTCTTCCCTGTCATGCCAGGCTCTCTTGTCCCCATGGAGCAGGCAGGAACCCTGCTCAGGGTTGGAGCTGTGCGTGAACAAGCCCTGGGACACTGCTAATGTGTGCATCCTTGGATTTTTAGTTCATTTTGGTCTTTCATCCTCACTCCTAGGCTAATCATTCACTGGTTATCATATCCACGGTAAGGAGGAGGAGTCAGTGTATCCCACAATCTCCCCTCTAACAGAACACAAAGGACTGGCCTTATTTTAGGGTCACTGGGAGTGGGCGGGTCTTATCCCTTCTGCTTCTCATCTCTCAGCCTGTGTGGAGGAGGGGAGGGGATGGTGTAGGGAGGGGGTGGGTCCTCATGTCATGACTGACCCTTGCACAGCACTTTACAGCATCTATTTCCAAACCCTAGCAGTCCATCATTTAAGTTTATTCTCCTTCATCCTCCCAATAACCCCAGGTGAAGTACCAGCAACCCCATTTTATAGGTGAGGGAACTGAGGCTCAAAGAGGTGTAGTGATTTGTCCAGGGCCACACAACCTAAAAACCTGGGCCAAACTGGCACCAAGGTCTCTTGCCAGAATCCTTCATTCCTCTTCTCTAAACCAATCATGGTGGGCAGAGTGCAGGCCTCGGACATTTGTTCTCAAATCAAAGATGAAATGGGAGCAATTTTAAGTCAGAGGTCATGATATCTGATATTAGCCAGTCTCTCTTCCCCTCTCTGCTTCACATTTCTTCCTCCACTTTTCTCCGTCTTCCAGGAAATGGGCAACTCACCCACGTTCTTGCCTGGACTTTTGGAAGGTCCTGGGGGACCCCAGCTACTGACTAGGACAGAAAACTTTGGGGTCTCTGGGGGACTGCCTCTTGCTGCTGTCTCTGTTGAGATCTCCCTTTGGCCACTGTCCCCACTCCAGCCTTAGCCCTCAGGTGGCAGCCCCAGAGGCAAGTTGGTGGGGGACCCTTCTGTTTGGTTCAAGGCGGCTTCAGCCCTACGCTGGGGAGAAAGGAGTTAAAGACAGGTCCCAGGATCACGGGGACCGGGAAGTTCCGCGGCCCAAGCAGGAATGGGATAGGGAGACCCACTGGAAGAGCGCTTGGGACCCAGGGTTCGGAGGGACGACGGTGCCAGCTATGCCAATCCGAGCATTTCCCCCATCAGCGCTTGGCATCCACTGGTAACACCGTTCCACCTCCCCCCTCAAGCGGTTTGCTCCTTCTCCCCAGAGCAGGCCGTCCGAGTCCCAGGCCAGTCCGAGGCCAGCGTTCGGCCCCCGCCCGGACCGGGAGGGGCGTGCCTGCCTCCCGCCGCCCTCAGACCATCGCCTCGGCCATCTCTCAGTGCCACCTCCGCCGGATCTGTGCAGAGCCAGCGGAGGGGCTGCGAGGGGCGGGGCCGAGGCGGGCGGAGGGAGGGAACCAGGGAGGGGAGGGTGGGAGCCGAGGGGGCGGGGGGAGATGCGGAGCCTTCAGGGGCGGAGGAGGCGGCGGCGGCTGAGGGAGAGAGGGAGGAGGGAAGGAAGGCAGGAAGGGGGCTGGCGAAGGCCGGGCTTGGTGGCTGGACCCGGTGCTGGCTGCGCTGCGCTGCTTTCGACTCCGACGGCCTCTCCCATGCGCTGAAGGCGCCCGCCTGGGCTGGGCCGGCGGCGGGAGGCGAGGCTCCTCTCCATGGTCCAGAAGACCAGCATGTCCCGGAGCCCTTACCCACCTCCCCAGGAGATCCCCATGGAGGTCTTCGACCCCAGTCCACAGGTGAGACGCGGTGGCCGGGCCCGCGGGAAGGGGGCCACTCCTGCAGACCTTGATGGGGTCAGCTTGAGGGGCGCCGGGTAGGAAGGGGTTATATGCCCGGCGCGGAGGGGAGAGGGGCGCCTGCGCGTCCCCCAGCCCCGCGGGTTAATGATTGATGGGCAGTTGGCCCTGAGTTGGGCGGTGGATCCGGGAGGGGGTGGTCGGGCCTCGCCTCCCCCGCATCAGGGTCCCTGCTTCTCGGGTGCCGGTTCCAGTGAGCTAAGAGTGGGGGCTGTTTACGGGGAGATCGGGACCTTGAGAAGGGGAGGTTGAGGGAGGCTGGAAAGCGAGCTCAGACAAGGGGGGCGATGCAGAGCACGCTGAGGGGCGCTGGGCGAGAGTGGGTGCGGCGGAGGTGGCACTGGGAGATGGCCGAGGCGATGGTCAGAGGGCGGTGCCAGCACGGCTTCGGAGCCACGGACACTGGCCCTCGCGGGTGGGGGAAGGGGCCAGCTCCGGGCCAGGCCCCCCTCCCAGGCTCCCCCGTCCCACCCTTAGCTTGGACCAGCTCCCCTCCCCCCACGCCCACGTTGGCTTTCCAAAGTTTGGAAAGTTGGATGCAAGCCAGCTCACTATCCTGGAGGGGAAGAAGCTGTTACCTGGGGGAGAGGTCTGCCACTCTACCCCCACTCAAGCACTTTTCCCGTGCCCTGGGTTACCCCCAGGAAGGGGCATTCCCGGGTGTGGTGGATGCCCATGGGGTGACCAGCAGGGCCTGGGGTGGTCGTGCCAGGAGGTTTCTCTGAGACTTTTACCGTCTCCAATCTGGCAACACCCCAAAACTAGATAGAGTTAACCCTTCTCTTGCTGTGGCCAGCCTGGAACAACTGTAACCACCATGATAATGTGGTTGATGGGTATGTAAGGGGGTCAGATCAGACCTAAAAATACCTCCCTCCTCCACCCCAGGCCCCTTGGAGCCTGGGAGGCAGCTGACTGCTGCCTTCCTTTCAGCTGTCCTCTGTCTCTCTCGATGCCACTCCCTTTTCCCAGCCTGGAGTGGTGGTGGCATTGTGAATGAGAGTCTGGGACTCACTGGGGGATCCTCTTAGGTTTGTAGGGATCCTCAAATCGAAAATTTGGGTGTACGTCTGGTTTGAAAGAAGGGGAGAGGGGAGGACCCTCGAAGGGTCCCTGGGTGCCCTTCTCTCCCATCTATCCCTCCTCCTTCCTGTCCCCAGATTCTAAGAGCCAGAGCCCTCAGTCTGGTCATGGAAGGCAAAAAAAAAAAAAAACAAAAAACCTAGGATGGAGGCAAGGGGTAGAGGCTTGGAGGGAATGAACTGTCAATCACAATCCCCCTCCCATTCTGGACTGGCCTTGGGCCAAGTGTGTATATGTGAATTGGGGAGGGCGAAGAAGCCCCCTTTCTAGGAGGCCTGGAAATTCCTGAAGCCCTTAACCTGAATCTGTGGCTGCCTGAGGGGTGTCAGGCATAGTGTCCACTCCCCCAAAGCTAGGAGCCCTGGTCAGTGTGATTGAGCCAGCCTGGTCCTGAGAGGCATATGGGGCTAGACTTGTCCTAGGCTCGGCTTGGGGTAGGGCTGAGGGGCATTTAGACTGACATAGCCTGGTGGATACCATGGGGGCAGGGTGTAGGCAGTGGCAGCTGGGGTGGAGAGTAGAAGCTTGATCACTCTTGTCCCCCTTGGGGAGAGGTGTGGCTATTGTGATTGTGAGGAGGGAGTGGGATGAAGCCCTGCCAGGGCCCAGCAGGGGAATCTGTCCCCATGGTGCTGGTCAGGGTTGGTTGTTGATTTCCTCTCCAAATACCCTCACAATCCCCTCCTGGGAAATCTTGCTTTGGGTTTCAGAGCTGCCACTCCCCTCCCCACTCTGCGGAAAAACGAAGGAAAGAGTTGGGCACAGGGATGAAGCCAAGCTGGGTCCTGGATTGGCTATTCCTCCTCTCTGGGGACCACTGGCACACTCAGCCGTTTTCTGGAGGGGACTTTCCCCGGCTTTCTCTGCCACGCCCGCCCCCCCCCCCAGCACTGCAGGCAGGCAGCCTTTCCCTTCCACTGAAGCCTCTGCAGCCTGCCCTGCATCTTAATTAGCTCTGCTGCCTAACGAGCCTCCAGCTTCTCAGCACCTCCCCTTATTTAGCCTCCTGGCTTGTTTTAGGGGTTTCTATGTGTGACCCCCTAAGCCTCTCTTGCACTGTCCCCTGCTCCATGGCTGTGGTCTGGGCCCTCTCTGGGAAAATGGGAGACCCTCCTTCCCCTTGGACTGTACCACCTAAGGAAGAAGATAGGGGTGGTGGGGAACTGTTCAGATCACGGGCCTAGTGGACTGAGGGTTGGGAAAGGTCCTTCCTGATTCCACTCTTGTCCCTTCCCTGCTTCTCTAGGGCAAATACAGCAAGAGGAAAGGGCGGTTCAAAAGGTCGGATGGGAGTACGTCCTCAGATACAACATCCAACAGCTTTGTCCGCCAGGTAAGGGGGGGACTGCGCTGAGGAGAGGGAGGTGGCTGGCTGGAGAGACCAGCATCGGTGAGCTGGGTCTGAGGCTTTCTCCAGGCACCTTCCTGCACGTCATTTGTCAACTGCCTGGAAACACCCCATCACCCTGATACCCCATGACCTCTCCTGAATGTGCTGTCAGCTGCACCCACTCCTTCAATCCCCGCCCCCACCCTGCCCCTCCCCCAGCACCAGGCACCCGCCCCGGCTGCCTGCCTGCGTCATCTCATTCAGGGACAGCCTGGCCTGCCTCCTTCTAGTTTGCTTCGGGCTGTCACCCACTCCCCCTGCCGGCTGTCTGCTTCCATGTCCTCCCCCAGAATCTGACAGGGTGGGGTAGAGGCAGGTCCTAAGAAATGAGGAGCTAGGACATTTGTGTCTCGGGAGCCCTGGTTAGGTGTGGGTCAGGGAAACACCCTCCTCACACCCACATACAACTGTTCTTTAATATGCAGGGTGATGGTGGCAGATGGGGGTTGATTTTAGAGAGGACTTTAGTCCAGCACCCCTGTCTAAAAAGGGATAATTGAGAACAGCTTTCTAGGGTCTTCTGTTCTCAGCCAGGAAGCTGCTGCCCTCATCTCTGTTCTAACCCCAGGTCATTTTAGGCTCTGGGAGAGGCAGTGAGAGAGACATGTGGTTGCTATGACTACTGAACATCTCAACAAAACCTGGTACCTAAAAAAGGAGAGATGGTCCCAGGATCAGACAAGGGAAAGGAATGAGTCGAAGAGGAAGCAGGCAAGGCATATGAGGGCAGAGGACGGTAGAGAGGCCAGTTCTCCTTGGGCCAGGAGAGAGAGGGTTGTGCTAGGCAGATGCACCACATGTTGGAGTGAGGTCCTTCTTTTCAATTCTGTCTCCACACTTGTCACGTGTGAGCCGAGGCCTGACTTGAGAGGATCAGGAAGGGGCCTTTCTCCCAGCATTTCCTAAGTATACAAAAAGACCAGAAGTCCTCTCCTCCATCTCTTCTTCCCTCCTGTTGCAGGGCCGGACTAAGGCCAGGGCTAGGCAGAATGACGCTGTTCTTCATGTTGCCCCTCTTGGAAGAAGAAGACCTTGGTTCCTTCAGGGTTTCTCAATCTTGGGAGTCAGATCTGTTGCCCTACCCCAACCGCCAATCCTTCCCCTTCTCTGCTCCCCAGGTCTGACCCACAGTAGGTGGCAGCGAGTGGGGGGAGCAGTCCTTGCCACATCTCTGAGCTAAATATACACTAGCAGTTTGCACATGTAGCAACTCTGCTTGTAACCTGAGCCCCCTGGGGGGGACGGGCAGTTTGGGCTACCCCCTAGGCCAGCAGGGCCAGGCACCGAGGGCGCCGGGATGGAGGCGCCCAGCCGGACCCCCATGGTGGTGAGCTGGGGGTGGGGAAGGAGGGTGGGAGCAGCCCCTCAGGAAAGCAGGAGGGGGGCCTTCACCCCAGCCTGTCTCTTTGCCTTCTCACCATTTCCCTGCCTCCCGCCTTTTCTGATGCATCCTTGTGCGTGTGTGTATGTATATTTGGGGTCAGTAAATGCCTTTCTGGGTCTCAGAGTCTCTGCTACCCTATCTCTGGGTCTGTTTCTCTGGTTCTCTGTGCGTCTGTCTCCCTGACTCTGAGTGCTCCGGTCAGGAGGGCCGGAGAGTGGCAGATTAGCTGGTTTTCGCCCTCCTTCATTCATGTCTCTTTTCCACCTTCTGTTAGTGAGTCCCCCACCCCAGCTCTTCCCCCGATAAGTCTCCCATTTTAGTGATTTGGCTGGGCAGGGGATGGACAACTGCACTAGCTAATGCCCAGAGACATCCGAGGGAAGGCGGGACTTTGTCTGCTGACTTTCCTAGGTCCGTTCCATACCAAGCTAACGGATGACATTGCTGGCCAAGAGACCCTTTCGTGCCCTCAGGAAAGAGCCCCCACCTCTCCGCAGTCCTGCTCTTTCCCCACATTACCTCCCACCTATTGTAGCCACACCACCCCCACCCACCCAGACACACACAAATCCTCCCCGCCCAGCTCCAGCCCTGACATGCCTCACACCCACAGGGACATAGACAGCTAGGGTGCCCCCTTGTGTGTACCTGTATGCGCTCTGTCATGTACATAAGGCACATTCCGTAGAACACACCCTCCTAAACACACTTGCGGTTGCACATCCAAGCACACACATGAATAAGCATGTTCATTCACACTAGACATCCGTGCAGGCTACATGTGTCTTACACACATGCGTGCATCCCTAAAACAGTTCCTTAAGCTCTGGTTTGGTCAGTGTGGTCAAAGCCAGCTTCCTGGAATACCTAGACTTCTGAGCCGCTTTCATCCTGGCACCCAGCAGCCCCCAACTTGGGAAAAGTCTCACCCTATCTGCTGCTCTTTACTTGTCTCTTCTGCCTGCACCACCCCAGGAATCTTGGGTTCTGTCTAGTATTTTCTGAGATCCTGAGGGTTGGGGCTCTGAGTGGGTGGCCTGATTCTGATAATACCAGTTAGGGGAGCAGAGGAGGTGGGATTCTGTCTCCAACACTACAGAGAGCTCAGGCCTTAGCAGGTGGCTACAGTCCGCGGAAGGGACACCACTGGGCCTCTGCTGTATCTATTTAGCCAGTGCTGGGGTCAGGGGAGGGAAGGAGGAGCAGGGAGTAGAGACTCGTCCCCTGGCACTCCTCTCCTGCACTGTGCCCCTATCAGGTTCCAACCCCTCCCAGGGCCCCAAGCAGCTGTCCTTGGACCTGCCTTAACCCCTGCTTACTTTCGTCAATATTCTCAGGGCCACACTCTTCCCAAGGGCCTGCAAACCTCAGCCCCTGGCCCCTTCCATCTAATACCACTTTCTCCTAGCATTTGTGGCAACATGCTGGGCTGGCTGGGGCTTGAGGCATCTGTAATCAGTGGCACTTCAATGCCTTTTGAGATCCTGGAACAGGGGGAGGCAGCGTTGGCCCTGATGTGCTCCTCCTCTCTGTCTTCAGGGTTCGGCAGAGTCCTACACCAGCCGTCCGTCAGACTCCGATGTATCTCTGGAGGAGGATCGAGAAGCCTTAAGGAAGGAGGCAGAGCGCCAGGCATTAGCACAGCTTGAGAAAGCCAAGGTGGGAGAGAAGTGGGGAGGGGCTGGGCTGGCGTCCTTTCCTCCACCCCCAGGCCTTAGAGGGAGCCCAGACTGACCCTGATCAAGTCTTGGTCCAGCCACTTCCTAGCTGTGTGCCCCCAGGCCTCAGTATACCTTTGCTTCTTCATCTGCTTCCTTATACAGTATAATAAGTACTGAGTACTGTTTCCAGTGCATAGTAGGAGCTTGATAAATGCTCATGTCCATTTTTTCCTAGAGTGAAACTTTCTGGGCTAGAATCCCAGCCCTGCCTCTTAGGTGTGTGATCTTAGGCGAGTCATTTAACCTTTCTGATTTTCAGTTTCCTCACTCATTAAAATGAAGATGATGATAATACTTAACTTCATAGAGTTTTTGTGATGAATCAACGAGATAATGCATATAAAACATGCAACATAGTACCTGGCACACTGAATAATAGTTGCTATTATTATTATTATTCCTTCTCGGTGTCAATCTGGGTTCCCCCACTACCAATGCTTATCACTCAATGCCTCCCTACACACCTATTTTTTGCTTTCTTTTTTTATTGTGAAATTTAACATACGTCCAGAAAACTACGCAAACCACTTGTGTACATTTTAGTGAATCATTTATAAAGTTATAAAGCAAACATCCGCATAATCACCACCCCAGTCAGGAAGTTGTACATTGCATTGTGGTTTAACCCTCTGACTGCCGTCCTCCTTCATGCACCTCCTCTAGACCAAGCCAGTAGCGTTTGCTGTGCGCACCAATGTCGGCTACAACCCGTCTCCGGGGGATGAGGTGCCTGTGCAGGGGATGTCCATCACCTTTGAGCCCAAGGACTTCTTGCACATCAAGGAGGTGGGGAGAGCACGTGGCATCTGGAGGGAGGGCAGGGGAGTGGGTGCCAGGAGAGGGGCAGCCAGAGCTGTAGGGAAAGAGACTTCTGAGCCAGAGGTGGGTTGAATCTGCTGTGTGACCTTGGGCTAATCTCTCCATCTCTCTGAGCCTCTGGCTTCTCATCAGTAAAATAGATGGTAATGCCTAGGTCACAAAGGAGCCCTGGTAGCGCAGTGGTTAAGTGCTCAGCTACTAACCGAAAGGTCAGCGGTTTGAACCCTCCAGCTGCTCCGCAGGGGAAGGATGTGGCAGTCTGCTTCCATAAAGATTATAGCCTTGAAAACCCTATGGGGCAGTTCTCCTCTGTCCTTTAGGGTCACTATGAGTCGGAATCAACTTGACAGCCATGGGTAGATGGGTGGGCCTAGGTCACAAGGTTGTTGGGAGGATTTGTGATGAGGCCTGTGATGGAGGTGTCAGCATTGGTGCCTTTCCCTGCCTTTCATGCACATGGAAGGTGAGGACTGAGGGGGAGGGACTCTCAAAACAGGAACGTGCTGAGGGAGGGCTGGTCCGTGGCCGGAGAGGCTGCTTGTCCTGGAGTCTGAGAACTGGGGCGTCAGAGCCTGGAGCCTGGTGGGGAGGATTCTCTAGGGGCACCACCCCCTGGACAGGGTGGGCAGGTCTGGGGGAGGTTTCCCCTGGAGGCTGGCTGCTGGCTTACACCTCTAGTTCCCCTCTTGGTCTCCCCTACCCCACCCACCATTGTGGCTTGCAGAAATACAACAATGACTGGTGGATCGGCCGGCTGGTGAAGGAGGGCTGCGAGGTTGGCTTCATCCCCAGCCCCGTCAAACTGGACAGTCTGCGCCTGCTGCAGGAGCAGAAGCTGCGCCAGAACCGCCTCAGCTCCAGGTGTCTGGCTGGGGGCGGGGCACTCCCAATCCCAAGGAGAGGCTATCAAGCCAGGACTGTACCTTAAGGGCTGACCCACTGCCCTGAGGGCACAGAGTTGCCTGTGGCATCACCAGTGGGGCTGGAGAATCTCCAGGGAGGGTGCCATGTGAGAGAACAAGATCCCCCCACCCCCATCCCCACCCATACCCCTATCTCTTTGCTCACAGCTCCATTTGCCTCTCTGCCCACACAGCAAATCAGGCGACAACTCCAGCTCCAGTCTGGGAGATGTGGTGACTGTCACCCGCCGCCCCACGCCCCCTGCCAGTGGTAAGAGCTGCTGCCACCCCAGGGGACTGGGGGGAGCTCCTGGGTGGATGGTCTCCCCACTCCCTGCCCCCTCCTTTCCCTGCAATATAGGGCACCCCAACCCTGAGTCCCCCAAACACATCCAGTGGTACTCCCTCCATGAAGAATAGGAAACCCTACAAACTGGGCACGTCAGCACCCACCCCCTCATGTCTCTCCTCTCCCATTTCTTTGGTAGCTCCATCTCTCTGCCTGACTCCCCACCCCCCGTTCATTTCCCCCAACCCTGTTCCATTCACCTCTTCTTCTTTCTTTTCTCCCCGTCCCCATCCCTGCGTTCTGTACTTGTGTCTCCACGTCCATCTCACTCCTTCTCCCCAACTCGCCTCCTTCCTCCCTCTCTCCTGATCTCTCTCCGGTCCAGGTAATGAAATGACTAACTTAGCATTTGAACTAGACCCCCTAGAGTTAGAGGATGAGGAGGCAGAGCTTGGCGAGCAGAGTGGCTCCACTAAGACTAGTGTTAGCAGTGTCACCACCCCACCACCCCATGGCAAACGCATCCCCTTCTTTAAGAAGGTAATTCCCACTGGGGTCTTGAAAGAGGGGTGGGGGTCAGGACCCAGGTCTTTGGTGGAAGGAGGGAGGGGACTGGAATGGATGCAGATGTGGTACCAGCCTGACTGAGGGGATGAGGGCTTCCTGCTGAGGAGGAGGGAGGGGTAGAATGACGCAGAGAATGGGCACATCCATCTCCATACACAACCCCACCTTTGCCCACTCTCCAAAGGGATGGTTCTTGTAATCACAGTCCCCTCTGCCTTGGAGGGTTGCTGCACCCTGAGGAAGCAGGGTCTGGTGATAATGAAAGCTGACCTTCCCCCTCACTACCAATGGGATGTTCCAGTGTTTGCCGCTACCCCCATCCCATGTAAAGGAGATTTGCTCCTTTTCCCTTTTTGAACTTCAGTGGGCTGTGGTGGGCACATGGGGGTCTGCTGGCTACAGGGCAAGGCAGTTAAGGGAACCATTAAAATGAGCTGGTTGGCATGCACTGGGGGCAGGAGTTGGGTGCCAAATTAGGGTCATTACTCTCCCAGCTCTTTTTCAAGACCCAGAAAGGGGGTAGGGCATGTCTAAGTCTTCCCAAGCCCACTGGACTGTCAGTCCAGCTCCCAGCCCCGATCCAGGGCCATCTCTGGCTCCCCCTTGGCGTGGGGTCCCATCCCCTCTTTCTGGCTCTGTCTGTCACTAACACGCATGCCTTGTTATCTCTCCTCGTCTGCCCGCTCTCCCTCTCTTGTCCTGGCTCCTTCCTTGTCCTCTGCCCCTGCCTGGGTACCCCCCTTCTCCCCTCCCCTTTCCCTCTTGGCAATCTCTGGACCCAGCCAAACAGAAGCAGAAGTTGGTGAGTATCACAGCTTTCTATGTCCCCCTCTTTCCCTCTGGGATGAGCTAGGGCAGCCTTCTAACACCCGTTCCTATATCTGCAATCCCATTTCCCCCACTCTTCCTGGTTCTCCTTGGCCATATCTCCCTACCCCAACCCCAACCCCAACCCCCACATCTAGGCTCTGGGACGGGGGGAAAAGATGCATGGAGGAGCCTGGAGACTGGGGGAGAAAGGCTAATGCCATCTCCACTGTGGGGTTTCCCCTTCCTGCTTCCCCCCCAGACAGAGCATGTGCCCCCCTATGACGTGGTGCCTTCCATGAGGCCCATCATCCTGGTGGGACCGTCGCTCAAGGGCTATGAGGTAGGAGCCCCTGGAGGGGAGTGGTCCCAGACGGGCCCAGACCTCCAGAGAGACTCCATTGAAAGGTCTCCAAACCCCAGAGAAATTGCCCAGAAAAGCCCAGGTCCCCCGGGTGTCCTCCCCAGAGGGCTACAGACCTTCAGAGAAACCCCCCAGAGGGGCCTAAACCCACAGGGAGACCCACCCAGCGGGTCCCAGTCTCCCAAAGAAACCCTCTAGAAGAGCCCAGACTCCCAGAGATACCACCTACAAGGGCCTTTGGAATCAGAGACCCTGTTGGAGGCCCCTCTGACCCAAAGGGAACCCCATCCCCATTGAGGCCCATTCAACCCAAGAATTTAAGAAGTGGAATGTGAGGGTGCAAATGCCAGCACCCACACTTCCTGAATAGCTTTAAGTGCCTGACTTCTCCTCTGTCTCCCCTCTACCCCCTCCCCAACCTCCAACCCCAGGTTACAGACATGATGCAGAAAGCTTTATTTGACTTCTTGAAGCATCGATTTGATGGCAGGTAAGAGCCTCCTTGGGAGCTTCCCTCTCCCACCATGGCTCTCTGCTGGGAATGAGATGCAGGATGGCTGGAATGACAAGCCTGGGACTCTTGAACTGAGGGATAAGAGGCAGGCCTGGAGCCTGGAGAGTGGGCAGGGCATCCCAGCCCACCCTGACCCCTGGCTCCCCTTGCCCTGTCCCCCAGGATCTCCATCACTCGTGTGACAGCAGACATTTCCCTGGCTAAGCGCTCAGTCCTCAACAACCCCAGCAAGCACATCATAATTGAACGCTCTAACACACGCTCCAGCCTAGGTGAGGAGGCTACCCCCTCACCCCCTCAACCCCTCAACCTCTAGGCCAGATATTGGTGGAGTGGGAGGTGGTAGGCGGAGCCTTCTTCAGAAGTTCTCCACCTACCCACTGCCTCCTGGGGGGACATCCTTACATTCCCCCCACCCGCCATGACTCCCTGCCCCCCAGCTGAGGTGCAGAGTGAAATTGAGCGAATCTTCGAGCTAGCCCGGACCCTTCAGTTAGTGGCTCTGGACGCCGACACCATCAACCACCCAGCCCAGCTCTCCAAGACCTCACTGGCCCCCATCATTGTTTACATCAAGATCACCTCTCCCAAGGTGAGTACAGGAGCTTGACCCTATTGGGAACAGCATAGTTTAAAAAAAGGAGTGTTCTAAAATTGAACTGCCTGGGTTTAAATCCCAGCTCCACTGCTGACTAACTGTGTGACTTAATCTCCCTGGGCCAAAATTCCCTTCTTTGTAAAACTCCATCATGTGGATATTGTGAAGATTGAACCTAATGTGAATGGATAGCACTTAGCAAAGGACCTGGTACAACGTCCCTGTTCATGTATTAGCTATTATTAATATTATTATTAGGATCATTCCGGCCAGTTTCCTGTCTCCACTCTGGTTGAGACAGGTCCAGAAAACTGAGAGAATTCTGTGCCTTTTGTCCCGCTGTCATTCAGCTACTTGGCAGTTGGGAGGTCTTTCCTGTCTTCTGACTTCAGCCCTTTTTGCTGCATTGTCCTCATTTGGACCTTGATAGAGACGAAACCAGTAGCAAGGCTGATTTACTTCTTTGTCATATTGCAGCTCCATTAACTTTCCTTCCTAGATGTTAGTGGGGATTTTAGAAACATGGAGGGAGAGTATAGGTGGAGAATTTGAAGTCAGAAGACAGCATGGGGTTCACATCCTAGCTCTGTTTGTTGTTGCTGGTGTTTGAATGAGCCTGAGATCTTGGGGGAATTATTTAGCTTCTCTGAGCCTCTGTTTCCTCACCCTATAAAATGGGGATTATCAAAAAAGCAGAGAGATGGACTCCTCAGAGGTCTTCCAGCTTCAGGTTATATGGCATCAAGAATTTACAAGAGATTTTTAGTTACAAAGAACTATAAGCATGTAAATTGTCATCAGTAACAGCAAGATTATTTGATTTCCTGTTTTATATAGTTGGTGATACCAATATCCCATGGAAGACTAAAATGGAGTCCCATGACATATTATGAATGAATAAATCAGGTTACAGAGCAGCATAATTATGTATAATTATACATATACACTATGTGTGTTTATGGCAGGATGTTCATTAAAATATTAAAGTTGTCATTTATGACAAACAAACAAAATGGGGATTACTGTCCCTCCCTTGTGTATTGAGAGGATGGGAGGTAGTTGATGTAAAGAGCCCACTATACTGCCTGATTCATGATGGCCACCAGTACTGGTAGCTTTTATCATCCCATGATAGCACTCTATGAACAGAGCACCCTGGACCAGTTACTTAACCTGAGTCCTAAGTTTCTAGTGATATAAAGGGGATGATGGAATTTAAGTAGTACTTCCTGGGATGGTTGAAAGGACCAAATGAGATAATGGATGTGAAAACACTTTGTGAACTAGAATAGAAAGTAACAGATGCTTCTGTTTTTCTCATCCATAGAGCACTGAGGATAAGAGTGTGGGCTCTGGAGCAGACTGCCTGGGTTTATGTCCCAGTGCTGCCGCTTACTAGCTCTGTGTTCCTTTGGCAAGTCACCTAACTTCTCTATGCCTCAAGTTCCTCATCTGTAAAATAGGGATAATAACTCTTCAAAGGGTCATTGAGAAGATTAAATAAATGAATTAATCAGGCCAGATTCCTGGCATCTACTAAGCATCTATTTTTTTTTTTTTTTAAGTTTTTAAATTTTAAATAATTTAAAATTTACAGAAGAGTACAAGAATAGTATAAAGAACTCCTATTCTTTGAATACGCTTCACTCAGATTCACTAATTTTTTTTAACAACTTTATTGAGATATAATTCGCATGCCATACAGTTCAGCCATTCAAAGTGTATAATTCAATTCATTAATTTTGAATATTTTGCTACATTTATTTTATCTTTTCTATCTTTATGTATGTTAGCATATTGTTTTCCTGAACCATTTGAGAGTAAGTTGTAGATATTGTTTGCCTTATCCCTAAATTCTTCAGCATGTATTTCTTAAGAACAAGGACCTTATCTTACAAAACCATAGTACAATTATCAAGTTCAAGAATTGTTATCTAATATACAATCCGTATTCAGTTTTCACCAATTGGCCCGATAATGCCTTTTATGGCAGTTCCCCCCCAATCCAGAAACCAATCCAGGATTACATGTTGCATTTAGTTGTCATATCTCTCTAGTCTTCTTTAATCTGGAACATTTCCTCAGTCTTTGTTGGGTTTTTAATGACACTGACATTTTTGGAGAGTCTAGGTCAGTTATTTGTAGACTGTACTTCCGTTTGGGTATATCTGATGTTCCCTCATGACTAGATTTAAGTTTTGCATTTTTAGTAGGGATATCACCAAAGTGATATGTGTCCTCAGTGTATTCCATCAGGAGGTGCATGATGTCAGTTTGTTGGATCACTGATGATAACTTTGGCCACTTAGTTAAGGTTGTGGCTTTATGTGTTAGCCATTATTGTTATTAGTATTATTATTGAGGTGAAGATAATAACAGTACCTTTCTGACAGAATTATTGTCAGGATTAGAGGAACTGATCATGTAAAAAGCATAGAACAGTGCTGGTATATAGGATAGCTGTTGCTGTTGTTGTTGTTAGCATGGGGTGGGGGCCTTGGCCTGGAGAATGAAGCCTATAAACAAGATTAGAGGGGCTGAGAAGGAGAATTACTGCCTTTCAGATGGACACCGGTAGATCTAAACAAAAACTTCCCACGAGAGGCCGACGTGAGACCCAGGATAGAGCCTGTGCATTGTGTAGGGTGGACACGGGGCTGGTGAGGTCAGTGCTGCAGAGATGGCTGGGGCTGAGAGTCATCGAGCATCCCCCACCCCTGATGCTGGCTCTCTGCACTAAGTCTAGCCAGGTCCTGTCCCTCTGACTTAGCACATTGCCTGGGTCGTTCTATCTCTTCTTCCTCCCAAACCAGGTACTCCAGAGGCTCATCAAGTCCCGAGGGAAGTCTCAGTCCAGACACCTCAATGTCCAAATAGCAGCCTCGGAGAAGCTGGCACAGTGTCCCCCCGTGAGTTCTCAGACCCGAGGAAAGCGGGTGGGCGTTTGGGAGAGACAGAGTGACCAGGAACACCTGGGCCAGGCCCACAGGTGCAGACTGCAGACTGGACCTTGGGTAAAGAACGCTGGGCAGGGAGTCAGAGATTGGCTTCAAGCCCCAGGGCATCACTTCTGGGAAGTGGCGAGTCAAACCCCCTATCCAAGCCTTGATTGCCTTATTTCTAGAATGAGGGAGTTGGACTGAGTGCCAAGACCTCTTGCAGTTCTGCCAATCTGTAGATCTGAGAGTCCTCTTTCCCCTTTCTTCACATACAGAGGCCTGTTTTTAACCTTGCCCTTTAACCCCTTGGCTCTACCCACTGCACCCAGGCCACACCCCCAATCCCCTGGTCACGCCCTGGCTCATCCCAGCCCCGCCCCTAACCCCACCTCCACAGGAAATGTTTGACATCATCTTGGACGAGAACCAATTGGAGGATGCCTGCGAGCACCTGGCCGAGTACTTGGAAGCCTATTGGAAGGCCACTCACCCACCCAGCAGCACTCCGCCCAATCCGCTGCTGAACCGCACCATGGCTACCGCAGCCCTGGCTGCCAGCCCTGCCCCTGTCTCCAACCTCCAGGTACAGGTGCTCACTTCGCTCAGGAGAAATCTCAGCTTCTGGGGCGGGCTGGAGGCCTCACAGCGGGGCGGCAGCACGGTGCCCCAGCAGCAGGAGCACGCCATGTAGTGGGTGCCCAGCGGTCTTCTTTCCTGCCCAGGGCTTGAACTGGAGTGCAGGGAACATGGGGAAAGGAAGGGAAGAGCTTTATTTTGTAAAAAACGTGGTGAGCAGCAGCTTCTGGTGTCTGTGGTTTTTGATGGGACCGGGGCTGGCTAGTAGTGCCTCCCTGGGCCTGGTTCTGTAGGGCTACCTCTGCTGTCTTGGGGGCTTTTGGATACAAGGCCTGGTTGGGGACCTTATAAGACAAGTGACTAGGAAGAAACCATGAGGAAGACTAATATACTCAGTTGCCATTTTAGACCCAACACAGAGGCCTCCCACTCAAAAAGTAGCCACAGAGCAGGGTCCATTAAACCCCTAGGGAGTACCTCTGACCCCAGAGTCCTGACCCCAGAGGGGACCAAGAATGTAGCATCTTCTGTGAGTTGATCCTGTACCTTCCACCCTCCTCCCAGTTAAACAGATTCCAGGAAAGGCCTTCTTGTAGGTACCCCACCCTGCCTGCTCCCTCCTCCCATGGGAGCCACAGTCCATCTCAGAAACCAAACCATTAAGTATATGGTTCTAGGTTAGAGCCAGAGGCACCCGTGAAATCATTCTAGATCATTGCTTTCCAGATTTGTTTCGGCCACAGAGCCTGTTTGTCCACTGAATCTTGTGTGGAAGCTCGGTATGGAGATAAGGCATCCTTTCTCTGCTCAGGGGGAACTAGTGGCTTGGGCTCCCCTTCTCCTCCATGGGAGCTGCTGAAGCACATCTGTGTCCCCCCCCTCCCCTGCCACAGATCTTCAGGGAACAGTTTGGAAACTGCTGTTCTAGCCTAACCCCTGTCCACACTACAGCTGAGAAATTGAGTCACAGAGAGGGGAGTCATTTGCTCAGGGTCACACAGCTTATAAGTGGCAGGGGCAGGACTAGAACCCAGGCCTCTCAGCTCCTCACCTAGGGCCCTTTGCATCCTATCCAGCAGCCTCCATAGTGGCAGTGATCATTAGATCACCTTCACATGGCGTTTGGTTATGAGAACATTGGACCACCCACCCCTCATTGTCTCCAGTGGGGGATGGAGACCCATCAGCCTTTACCAGCTGCTGCTTTGATGAGTCCTTGTTGGAGGCTGGGGAGGGATCAACCTCGGAGGCTGTCATCTGACTAGGGAATGAGGGGGAAAAGCCTGGGGTTCTGGAAATCTGTGATTGGAGTCTGGTGTGGGCTGAAATCCCCCATTAACATATTGGAAAGCTGGGGGCAGTGACTAACCCAATCAACCACTAACGAGGGGCAATGCTAATGAGCTGTTAATGATGATGAACCCCAGGACAGCATTAATGACGTGCATTGCGGAAGCGGTGACTAACTTCACAGGCTCTGCACCCTGGTTACCATGAGAGTTCACGCCTCCTCGTGCCTTGTCAAGGCTGAGCGTCCTCTCTCCCACTAGAGGAGCAAATGCCCTGAGGTCTGTCCTCCAACTAGAGCTGTTTGCCCGGCTGCCCATCCCCTAGAGCCAGCACCTTCCTCCTTCAGCCAAGTTGGGTGTCTTCGTGCCATCACTAACCTACCTTGCTTTGTGTTTCTCTCACCCCTGCCTGATCTGCATGGTGTGTGCCATCTGCCTGCTAACCAGGGACCCTACCTTGCTTCCGGGGACCAGCCACTGGAACGGGCCACCGGGGAGCACGTCAGCGTGCACGAGTACCCGGGGGAACTGGGCCAGCCCCCAGGCCTTTACTCCAGCAGCCACCCACCAGGCCGGGTGGGCACGCTGCGGGCACTATCCCGCCAAGACACATTTGATGCTGACACCCCCGGCAGCCGAAACTCTGCCTACACGGAGCTGGGAGACTCGTGTGTGGACATGGAGACTGACCCCTCAGAGGGGCCAGGGCTTGGAGACCCTCCAGGGGGCAGTATCTCACCAGCCCGGCAGGGCTCCTGGGAAGATGAGGAAGAAGACTATGAGGAAGAGCTGACTGACAACAGGAACCGGGGCCGGAATAAGGCCCGCTACTGCGCTGAGGGCGGGGGTCCAGTTCTGGGGCGCAACAAGAACGAGCTGGAGGGCTGGGGGCGAGGTGTCTACATCCGCTGAGAGGCAGAGGCAACAGGACTGGGAGGAGGGCTCTGAACCCTGGGAGGGGAGGGACAGCGGGGTCACTACCTGTGATATATCTTGCCTCCAAGGGGATACTGTCTCCCTCCTTTCAGAGGACTTTGCTCAATGTTTGGGGTTTCTTTGGTGGTATCCCAGCTTCTGGGAGGCCCTTAAGCCCCAGCTGTAGGTTTTTACTTGCCTGCTGTGGATGAATGGGGGAATACCCACCTCTCTGCCGTGTCCTCTTTCCCCACCTCAAGGGACTCTCTCCCCTCCCCCAACAGAGAAAAGGTGCACTTCCTTAACTCTTTCTACTTGGGACTCTAAGTGAGGGTCCTAAATGAGATAGCCCTTTCTTTTTCTGGAGACAGAGGCCACAGGATCTTTCCCATGAGGCATCTCTTCCAAACCCCAGATCCAGGGCCCCTCACCCTGCTTACCCCCTCTCCCCAGCTTCCTGGTAGCATTGTCTGGTAGGTGAAAGCTACAGCCAGCATGGGTGCTTCTGCTCGGGGAGGGTCTGGGTGCAAACTGGCGGGTATCAGACACTGTGTCCACTCCTGTCCCATGGCCATGGCAACGTCCAGAGCCTAGAACCCTGAGGAGTGGGCAGCCTGAGACACTGCTACCCACCCCACCCTCCATGCCTCAGCCTTCACCTGCCACAGGGATGAGCTTACAACATCCCCCGCCTGCTGCCATCAAAAGAGGGGGCCCTCTGCGTCCGAGCCCGCTATCCCTCTGCCACCTGAGTGTGGAGCCCACGTAACACTGGCTGGCCTCTTTGAAACCAAAAAACTCCACTTTCACCCTGAGGCCCCAGGGGAGAGGCCCTGTGAGTTGGTGCCCAAGGGGTGATCACCACCCCAGGGGTTGCCTCAGGTCCTCAGATCTCTCCTGGAGGGCTTGGCTGCTGCTGCTGCTCTGTATTTGCCTCTTGTGATCCTATCCCTTACCCATATCTACTCCCCCCAGGAGAGGCCTTGGTACCCCTTCTCCCCTGAGGTACACCTCTGCCTCAGTATCCCTAGAGCCCAGCAGCCCTGCCCCTCCCCAGCATCCCAGCTGGGCCAGAGAGAGCCGATTGTGCCAACGAGGACTGGGCCATGCCCGGCTGCCCACCTCAGGGATGGGCACCTCATGCCTGTCTCGCCACCTCCTGTGCCAATGTTGTTCCACTCCCCACTTAGGGGGTGGGGTGCAGCTTCCACTCACTGGTTAGAAGACACCACTGCCCACCCCTTACCCCTCCCCATCTTGTGTCCTGTGCTCCTATCTGTCTGTCTGTCTGTACTCCCCTAGGAGAAGTATTTTGCCACCTATAAAACTGCTGTCCTGTCCTTTGTGGCTGCTTCCAGAGCCTGCCTCTTTGTTACTGCCACATGGTTCCCAGCCCAGGCATGTAGGAGCCGCTTTCACACGGGGAGTGAAGGGGTGGATGCTGAGAATAAGCTCAGATGGAGATGTGATTTGTTTTGCAGCCTTCAATGCATCACATTCAATCCCAACAGAGCTGCGTGACCAGTCTTAGCCTTCCACTCAGGTCCCAACCCCCCTACCTTGCCATCTCCCCACAAGTGGGTCCAGGGGAAATGGAAGCTGGGGCTGAGCAGGTGTCACTCAGTGAGAGATTCAGACCCACTGGCACAAAGTCTTAAAGGCACACGCTTGTTTTTCTGCTCCTGTGGGCTCAGCTGTCCCTCCCCCACCCGAAGGGAGGGAGGGGCTGAGCTCCTTTCGGCTCCCTGCCCCACTGATGCTCTTAATGACTGGCTGGACTGATACCCCCACAAACTACCCCCACCAAGGCCTAGCCCCTGGTAACCACCTTTGGTGGGGGTGAGGGGGCATACTTGTGTAGGGGACAGAGAGAATGGGGGACACCCTCCCCCCAGTCCCATTATGAGAGAAAGAGAGGCCTTTCACGAGAAGAAAGTCAGCAGGTAACTGTGCCTGTTCCTGTCATCCCCAGCTGGCAGGATGTGGATTTCTGCCAGCTGTTGCTGCAGTCATCTGTATCCGGCGTCACACAGCATCCACCAATCACGTCTCCGTTCTGGAGGGCTAGAGCTCCTGGGTCCTTCACTTGAATGCTCTTGCTGTGTGTGTGTGTGTGTGTGTGTGTGTGTGTGTGTGTGGTGTGTGTAGGGTAGCAGACATCTTGAGGCCCTACAGATGAGGAATTGACAGATCAAAGAGATGAACTAGGCAGGCCAGTGGCCAAGTGGCTGGCCCAGGGTCACCAGGAAATTCATAGCAAAGCCAGCACTGCTGGGATTAGAACCCAGTCTCTCAGTCTCTGCCTTCCAAAGTAGTGCTCTTCCCACTGCCTTTCAATGCAATTAATCACTCATCTCCTTATTTATTTATTGGGGGAAAAAAACAATTATTGAGCATCTACTGTGTACCTGGCACATGTCTGAATGGGAGCCACAGATAAATTCCAATTCAGCACAATGAGCTCTCTGATGCGGGAAGCACTGGGTATTGTGGTAACCTGGAAACCTAGGAGACGCTTCCTGGAGGAGGTGAGTCTTGGTGGAGTCTAGAAGGATGGTTAGGAGTTACCTGGGCAGATAAGAGGGGTTAGTGTTCAAAGCAAAGGAAGCAGGTGACATGCATGTCATGTTCTGGGCGCTTGACTAGCGAAGTGTGCTCTCAGGCAGTGGCCAGAGGAGCAGGTTGCAGTGGTCCTTGAGTCATGTTAAGGAGTTTGGGCTTTGTCCTGAAGCTGGTGTGCAGACATGGAAGGATTTTAAGCAGCAATGGAAAGATTGCCTTGACTGAAGTTTAGAGCATAGATTGGAGGACCTAGCCTGGAAACAATTGCAATGTACCAGGTGAGAAGCGAGGAAGGTTTGCATTAGGCCACAGCAGTGGGATGGGAAAGGAGGTAATGACTGCTAGAGACAGTTACAATCAGGATGTCTTGGAGAGCAATTAGAGGTGTCCAGTGAGAGGGAGGGAGGAGTCTCGGGTGACTGTGGGTGGTGGTCTTCCCAGACATAGAGGAAGCAGATGAGAAAACCAAGTTAGGGGCAGAGACGCTAAGTCCAGCTTTGGACAAGGTAGGTTTAAGGTGCCTGCGGGACATTTAAGAGATGAGCAGAAGACAGCTGGGTGCGTGATCTGGAGCTCCACAGAGAGGTCTGAGCAGGAGCCTGACATTTTGAATTAAGGGCAGGGATTGTTAACTCCAGTTTACAGATAAAGCCCAGAGAGGTTTAAGCTGCTCGTCCACAGTTTCACAGCTGCAGAGCAGGGACTTGAGCTCAGATCTTTCGATTTGAAGTTTTGTTGTAGCTGTGCCCCCCAAGTCCAGTGCTAATTCCCCTGTCCCAGGATGCCCCAGCTTCTGTGGGAGTGGGTGTTGGGGAGAAAGAAACAAGTGTCTGAACATGTTCCTGCCTCCTCCCCATGTGCCTTCTGCCTGAAATTGCATTCGTCCAGAGCTTGCAGGCTGGGGCATTTCTAGGTGGCTCAGAGATATCAAGAGATGGGGAGAGAGAGATTCTTGTTTCTTGGTAACCACAAGCCCTCAACTGACTCTGGCTGCACACTCAGCACTTTGGTCGTTGTCAACAAGTTAGGATTTCAACAGCCATGAAGTGGGCTGGGGCCAGGCCCTCAGAGGCTGCTAGTACAGTCACCTCGAGAACTCCTGCCTGGCAGGGTGCTGATGGGGACTGAGGTGGCTGGGGGACTACCTACCTGGTACCCTTCGCCTCCTTCCCTGCCTAGCTTCTTCTTCCATCAGGCTTTGCAGTGGGTTCTGCCCAGAGTGAGCCGAGGTGGTAGAGGGCTCGCATCCTAGATGTGACCAATGGCTTCCATCATTCTAAAATAAAGTGGGCTGAGCTGGGACCACCATGGCTCTGAGGTGAGAGGGATGGGCCAATCTGATACCCTAGAGAAAAGTCTTAGCTCCAGTAAACATCTCCTCAGACAAGTGTGTCTTGGTTCCCTTCTAAATTAGACCATCCCACCTACTGGCTCTCAGAGTTTTTTTTTCCTTCTTAGCACACACCACATTTTGCGATGTATACTTGGGTATTTGTCTCCTCCACTAGACTATAAGCTCCATGAAGATGCAGGTTTCCTGATTCCTAACTCATATTTGTCGAATGAATGAATAAATAAATGAATGTCCCAATGATCCAGGCTCTGGACCTTGAATGGGAAGTGGCTTCTTGACTGTTTACTGAATGTGCTCCCAGCTAGCAAGGTGTCACTTTCAATTCTGCATTTGGGGGTGGCGAGGGCAGGATGCGCTGACAAGTTCTTTTCCCCCAGGAAACAGATGGTTAAAATGCTTAAAGCATTGCAGCTTCCCGCAGCACCCTCTGTACCCTGTTCCTACCCCAACCATGCACAGCCCAGCTCCTTCTTTCCTAGGACTGAAATGGAATCAGCCCAGATGGACTCTAGAGGGCAATGCTCCATTTCTAACTCTTGGCACCAAGCTGGGTGAGATGAAAATTCTGTATGTAGTGAAATATTTTCCCTCTTCTCCCCACAAACTTCCCAGCCTTCCTCGCTCCTCTTTAAACTTGTGCTCACATTCCATTTTTTAATACTCCAAACACCATTCTTCAGGCTGTAGCTTAACTCATTTTACTTCGGTCCTGCAGCACCAAATCCCAACTGTGTGCCAGACACTGGACTAGGCATGAGGGAGGGGGGTGTACACAGATGAACAGGACGTGAACCCTGCCCTCTAGGACTCACACTTGATTAGGAGAAACAGATACTCCAGTCCACAGTCCCAGTGTACAGAGAAGTCCCATTTGGCTGGAGAACCAAGCCAGGGCTTGGGAAGCAGGTGGCTTTTACGGTAGATGGCAAAAGGGTCTCAGGAATCCTTCTGGCTGAGAAGACCGTGAAAGGCAGTCCAGGTGGAGGAATGCAGAAGCAAAGGCACAGTCAGAAAGAGCTGGGCATGTGTGGACCAGGACCAGTGAGTTACCCCATTGGAGGAGAGCATTGGGTGATAACCTGGGAGATAAACCTGCAAAGGCAGGTGGGGGTTACTCATGGAGGCTATTGAATATCAGGTTAAGAGACTGATCTGAATCCAGTGGGCAATGGGGAACCATTGAAGGTTTATGAGCTGGGGAATAACAGACTCTGAGCTGTGCCATAGGAAGGTTAATAGGGCCATGAGGAGGATGCCGTGGATAAAGGGGAGGCAGACGCAGGGAGATCAGTTATGTGGGCATTACCTCAGTGGAGGAGAACAACAATGGGGCTGTAGGAGGCCAGCGGCAGCAGGATGGAAGGAGCTGGCTCTCCTGTGTGGTGACTGGCCTCCTTCTAGCCACCTCAGTCTGAGGTTGCTTTGTCTCTCCACTTCTCTTTTTGATTCCTGGGTTTCCCCAGTTTAAGCAAAGAAGGAATTTCACAGACAACAGCATTCCCCTCCTCCAGCCTGGCCCTCTGGCTCTCTCTCTCCACCAAGGTTCTCCTCTGCTGGGTCTTAGCACCTGGGGATCCCTCTGTAGGGCTCTGGGGGCAGATCCTCTTCTTGCTTCATTCCTGTCTTCAGATGTCCACTATCAGGGATCGGGGAGCTGCACCTGATCAGTCAGTTAGGGAGGGCAGTGCTGATTTCTCCTTGGTCATTGGCACCATGGGACCTATGAAAGGAGGGGGACCCTGCCTTCTCCAAGGGGAACTCACTCTAAGTCAGCCCACAAGACCCACACTAATGAAACAACCAGAGGACTGTTGAGGGTTAGAATATTCTGCTAGCACGGAGAGGATCAGCTGTAAAAGATGGGCCGCTAGAGGCTTTGCCTCAGTCTAGGGCCCCTGACATAGCGCTGGGAAGGAGAATTGCGATTCGGGGCAACTGCGTTGTGGGGCAACTGCGCTGAGTCTCACTTGTTTCGGGGTGGGGAGCATTGCATCCAGAGAACTCTTAGGAGTCTTCTCAGGGCGAGGAAGAGGGCGCGAGAGGCTGGGACCCCATTTGCCTTTCATCTTCAGGGCCCTGGACAGGTAGCTCGTTGTCACCGTGATGTCTATAGCGCCTCGAGGGACCAACGTCGCAGGGGATTCCCAGGCCCCGCCGGTAACGCGTGGGGCTTCCGTGACCTTACAGGCTAAGCCCCGCCCGACCTTCCCCCAGGGGGCGGGGTTCCGAGCTGTGGGGCCTGACCCGTGTCCCCCGAGGCCACCGAGCTCTGGCTCTGCCAGGTTCCGGACGCGCCATGGGACAGCTGATCGCCAAGTTGATGGGCATCTTCGGGAACCAGGGTAAGGGGTTCCCAGGGCATACCAGCGACCGCTCTGATCCCGCTCCCTCCGATCTGGGATGGTGTGGGCAGAGGCGCTGGGGGATCTCGGGCTCCGAGGGTCCTGCATGGGCACTCCCAGCCGGCTCTACGGTCTCTCCTGCCTTCCTCCCCTCTCGCTGCGCCCAGGGCGCAGGGACCGGGCGAGCGTCTTTCCTCCCAGCTGAATGCCGCGGTCGGTGGGGTAGGGGGCCTCTGCCGATGTCCTGCGGTTGGGACTTTGCGCTCGGCTCTTCCCCAGAAGATCCTAGATCTTCCAAACAATCACTTCTCTGGAATTGTGGAGGGGAGGCTGGAGGGGGGGCTCTCAGCTCTCATTTTCACTGCTCGGGAGTGTCTGGGGCCCCGTGGGGGAGGGCACCTGCCCTGTTGTTTTTGGTGGTGGGGAGCAGAAACGGTATCATGGGTAGATGACCCCCAGCCTGCTCGGAACACTTGTCTCCTTCCTGGGAGTCCTAGTGCAGGCACACAGTCCCTTGGTCATCGGGGTGACCCTGACCCTGACCCTGCCCTTCCTCGGCTGCCTTCAGAGCACAAGGTTATCATCGTGGGACTGGACAACGCCGGAAAGACCACCATTCTCTACCAGTTGTAAGTGACTCCCGGGGGACAGGAGAGGGCGGGACATTTCCGCCAGACTGACAGGCATTTGGACCAATCATGGGAGCTCCTTTTTGGGTTCCTAGGTTTTTCCTGTAGGTGGGAGGAGTGATAAGGGCAACTTTGGTGTGATCTTCGTGGTATAGTGGCCCCTCAGTTCAGTGGCCCCTCGGCCTGGCATTCGAAGCCTTGCGCGGTCTGGGCAATTACACTTCCACTGCTCCCGCCGTCTCCCCAGGCCCCGGCCACATGCGGTTACAGGCCTGACCCGTGTCTGAACCGGCCTCTTCTTTCTGCCTCTCTGCTGCTCCCTCCCCCTAGCGGCAGGTCCTTCCTTTCCAAGCCCAGCCTGCTGCCTGTTCAAATTCTCCAGCGTCTTCAAACTCAAAGGCCGACCGCAAGCTCCGGGAGGGCCAGATTTGGGTATGGTTGGGCTAAGGGGTCTCTCACATGTGGTTGTCGATGTTGAGTAAATACCCATAGGAGCTTTTCCCCGTTCACTGTGCGGAAGGCATCTTTCCCATTCTGGAGCCTCTGAAGTATTTTATTTACTAGAACAAAATTTCCCCTGAAAAAGTAATGTAGGTAAACGGTTAAAAAAAGAAAAGAAAAAAATTCAAACAGTACAAGAGTATATAGTGAAAAGTAAGTTTCTCTCTTACCCCTAACTTCCAGTTTCTATCCCCAGAGGTAAACACTGTTGTGACTTCTTGGTAACCTTCCAGAGAGATTCCTTACATATAAAAGCGTGTGTATGTGTTTTCTATGTCACTTAAAGCAAAGCACATCTCTGACGGCCCTTGACTGTGTCTGCCTCGTTTTTCTAATCTCTTGCTACTCAGTGTGATCCACAGACCAGCAGCATCACATCATCCGGAAGCTTGTTAGAAATGCAGAGTCCTGGGCCCCAGTCCAGACGCACTGATTCAGAGTCTGCATTTTAGCAAGACTCCCAGGTGATTCAACTGCATATTAAAGTTTGAGAAGACTGTTCTACGTTTCCCCTCTCTGCGGTCCAAGCCAGGGCAGGGCTTTATCTCGCTCCTGTCTGCCTCTCCCATGCTCAGCACATGGCCTGACCCCTAGCAGGTGCTCGGTCAACCTGGGCTGAGTTGGTCTGAGTTAGATTCAGCCCACCCTGGGAAGAGGAGTGGGGGCTAGGGCTAGGAGTGGCTGGGCTGAGCTCTGGGTACCCACTCCTACCTTCCCAGTCTGACGAATGAGGTGGTCCATACATGTCCCACCATTGGTAGCAACGTGGAGGAGATCATTCTGCGAAAGACCCACTTCCTTATGTGGGACATAGGGGGACAGGAGGCTCTACGCTCCACCTGGAACAAGTACTACTCAAAAACAGAGGTGAGGAGGGCACTGGGGCTGGAGGGACTTCCAAAGCAGCTGTGTGATCTTAGGCCAGCTGCTCACCCTCTCTGAGCTCAGTTCTGTCATCTGTGAAGTGGGGAGCATCATAATGGCCTCCTGGAATTGTTGTGAAAATTAAATAGTAATAAAACAATAGCTGATTCAGATGCATCAAGTACTCGATGCAGCATAAAACAAAACAAAACAAACCCATTGCCATCAAGTCAATTCCGATTCACAGCAACCCTATAGGGCAGAGAAGAACTGCTCCATAGGGTTTCTAAGGAGAAGCTAGTAGATTTGAACTGCCAACCTTCTGGTTAACAGCTAAACTCTTAACCACTGTGCCACCAGGGCTCCCAATGCAGCATAGTGCCTGTCAAATTTTTTGAATACTTCCTGGCGGCTTTGGCTGCTTGCTGGGGGCCCCTTGTCTTGGAAACCCGTCTTTCTTGCTCTGACAGCAGTAGAATTCAGTACTTAATTCCTGGAATGAGACAGACCTGAATTCAAATTCCAGCACTGCCTCTCACCAGCTGTGTGGCTGAGGGCAAGATACTTAACCTGGTTGAGCCTCAGTCTCCTCATCTGTAAAAGGGGATAACAATACTACCAATCCACAGGGTTGTGATGAGGCCTAAATGGAGTAATGGACACCTAGTGCTTAGCACAGCCTCTGACACAGTCAGAGGTTGTGCCGTGTACTCCCTTTGTCTGGATGGAAAAGGAATTAAAATGGGACTAGGCAGTGACATCTTGAGACTGGACAGTGTCTGTGGGGCTGGCATCGGGGCAGTGCAGAGGCCGGTAAGGGAGCACAGTGGGCAGGAAACAAGCTCATTAAAGAGAAAGCTCACCACTCTTGGCTCTCCCTACTGTCCAGTTCATCATCCTTGTGATTGACAGCACAGACCGGGATCGGCTACTGACCACTCGGGAGGAGTTGTATAAGATGCTGGCCCATGAGGTAAGCACCCCGGGGCAGAGAGGGGCCAATGATACTAGCTGTGTGTCCTTGGGGTACCTACTCAGTCTCTCTGAGCTTCATTCTTGATGCCTCAGCCTCTGGGAGCCCCATTTCAGCAACCTGAGCCAGGCTAGTTTATCCTGGTGAAGGGCTACAATGCCCTCATCACAACTGATCATGGAAGCCAGAGTTGCTGGTTCAAGTCTTGACCCCACCTCTCACTCATTGTGGGACCCTGGGCAAGGAATTTCACCTCTCTTTATCCTCAGTTTCCTCAAGTATAAAATGGAGAGGATCTTTCAATACCTAATTCATATTGCTATCATAAGGATTATGTGAACTGGTTGGGAGGGGTTCCATGAGCTGTCAGTGTCACTTGGAGTGGTTGTTACTGTTGGGATAGGGCCTCCATCCAGCCCCACCTGGGCATGGGCTTCTCTCTGCTGAGACAGCTAGTGGGCCAGGGAGGATGTGAGAGGGCCGTGGGAGGGAAGGCTGGCCCTGACAAGCTGACTTTGGCTTGCCTCCTCTTCCCACAGGCTCTGCGAGATGCCTCGGTCCTGATCTTTGCCAACAAGCAGGACGTGAAGGACTCCATGACCACTGTGGAGATCTCTCAATTCCTCACCCTCAGCGCCATCAAAGACCACCCGTGGCACATACAGGGCTGCTGTGCCCTCACTGGCGAAGGGTTAGTGGCTGCCCCACCTGGACCTCCAGGACCTGGCTCAGCCAATGGATGAGTGACCATCAGAACACTTCTGTCTCTCTCCTGTCAGATCCTGGCTCAGAGTTGGCTCCTGGGCTAAGCCAGTTGAGCACATACTCACAGCTGAGATATTGTGGGTATGCAGTGAGCAAGACAAAATGCCTGCTCTGAAGGGGTTTATTCTAGTGGGAAGAGAGGCAAAATTCCTCCTAACTCCAATAATTGCAGGTGCTGATAAGTGCTATGAAGAAAGTGAAATTGGATAACAGTGATAGAGAGTTGCGGGGGTGAGGAGGGATCTGATTTAGCTCCGGTGGCCAGGGAAGGCCTCTCCTAGGAGGTGACTTTTGAGCTAAGACCTGAATGAAGAGGAGACAGCCATGGGAAGCCCTGGGAGACAAACCTCCAGACAGAAATCACTGACTCTTTCTGGCCATTAGTTTCTTTATCTCTAAAGAGGAGCGTGATTGTCTCTACTCTCCTCAGAGTTTCTATAGAGATTAAGTAACATAATTCATTCTACAAACATTTATGGAGCAACTGCTTTGTGCCAGGCATTGTTCTAGGTGCTGGGAATGCAGCAGAGAACAAAATAGACCCAAAATCCCTGCCCCCATGAAGCTTACTCATTAGTGGGCGAGACAATGAATGAGAAAAATATATAGTAAGCTAGTGATAAGTGCTAAGTAGAAAAAATAGAGCAGGAAATGGGGATTGGAAGTATGGGAGGGGGACGTTGCAATTTTAGATAAGGTATCCAGAGAGGGGCCACTGAGAAGGCAGCTATTGAGTAAACACCTGAAGGACACAAGGAATCTAGGTCTAGCATCAGGCTGGGGAGCTGGATGCCTGGGCTGAAGAAAGGGAGGCTTTAGGCACAGTCAGCCCAAGGGACCACACATTGCTGGCAGTGTCCCTGCCGCCTCCTGGCTCAGGAGGAAGCCCCTCAACCTACAGTCAATTCAATTCAACTGGCATTTCCCATGTACCCCCAGGTTCCACACACTGTGCCAGGCAAGTGTTGCTTATTCCTGAGCTGCAACTGGCTTAGCCCAGGAGCCGGGGATGAAACAGGTATGATCAAGACTCCATCCTGGCTCTGGAGTTGCTCACAGTCTAGTGGGGCAGCTTGCTTATGGAGCAGTGCCTTCTGTGATGGAGTGGATGGTGAGGGGGCCATTGGAGCCTTGCCCAGAGACATTGCTAGGGGGCCCAGAAAGGTGGGTCCAACTCCTTCCTCCGAGAAGCCCTCCCTGACTCCCAGATGTCCAGAGGCCTCTGTAAATCTCTTTCTTAACCTCATCACGGTATATAGTTAAAGAATCATTTGTTTAATATCCATTTCTTCTGCTGGACTGTAAGCCCTAGAGGGCGTGTCTATTTTTTTTCACCAGTAACCCCAGCCCCTAGCACAGTGCCTGATGCATAGCAGGTACTCAAGCAGTTCATGTTTGTTGACTGAATAATTTGATATATAACTTCAGCTGCCCCTCAGTCTGCTCTGGGCAGGGGCTGGGAGCTTGAAGACCATCAGACTCATCAGTACACTGATCCTTGTCCTGTTTCTCCCTCCCTGCAGGCTGCCTGCCGGGCTCCAGTGGATGCTGTCTCAGACCACTGCCAACTGATGTCCCAGCCTGAGGCTGACCAGGGACTGAGGGGGTTTTGCATGAACAATGTTGGTGGAAAACTCAAGTGACTATGAGTTTTCTGTATTATCTGGTGGAGCAGGGGCAGCTATGGCCATTGCCACTGTCCTCCAATCCCCACCGAAGAGCTGACTGCACACCCTGAATTGCTGCAGGCAGGGCAGCAGAAAAAAAAGCAAGCGTCCTTCTTGGAGACACAAGGGAAGCTGTTGGATATGTTGGGGGTTAGGATGTGGAGCCCCCTCCCTCAGCACTCAACCTCTCTGTAGGAAAAATGTACAGGACATATTGGGGGCAGAGTAAGAGACCCCTGGAATTGATCTTTATTTCCTAGAACTCTGTCTCCCAGCTTTGTGGCCCCTCAGCCATCTTTGTCATGTACCCTTTGGGCAAAGGAGAGTCCAGAAAGGTGAAGGAATTGGGCTCAGGAGGAGGAGGGAGGGCTGAGCCAAAAGCTGGGAGGGGAGAGCGGGGAGGACAGGGAAGTCTGATGGTGTCTTCAAACTGTAGGGAGTTCCAGTCCTCCCTTCCCTTCCCATTCCCTCTGATACCATGGTATCTTCTTTGCCCTCAGTGTCTTTCCAATGTGAATCCTACTCTTTCCAAATGTGCCAGATTCCTCCAAGTCCTGCCTCTTTTGTCTATCTTTTTGTAGTAATTTTTTTTACATTGTATTAGGATTTTTATAAAAGTATAATAAATACCATTGGAAACTGCTCATCTCTTATCTCTACCTGCCCCGTCTGCCTATTCCTCATACTGGCTTTTGGTTTCTGTGCAAGGAGCTCTGGCAGGAAAAACAAACAAAAATCCTTGGCAATGGGAGGGACCTGCCTCAGGGGTCCATCTGGCTAAGGACTGGCTTCCTGGCCTGGGGCTCCATCATCCTCTGCCAGGTTGGAGAGGGCTGGTACCTGATTTGCCAGGATTGAGAGTCCGAGCTCTGCCTGGGCCTAGAGGAGGGGGTGGTTTAACATTGATTCATGGAGGAGAGGGGTAGGGTCCGTGGGAGTTGGAAAAGCCCAGGAGTTCTATCTAGGTAGAGCTGGAGGCAGAATGGAGTCCCAGGCTGCCTATCTGTATAGAAGGAGCAGTGCTATCACCAGAGAAGACCTAGGATGGTCCTGGGGGCAGAGGGGACTTCCCCTTCCCAACTTAGGCAGTGGACATCGAGGGGTTTAACCTTGTGGCTTTCCTGAGGTGTAATCGATTATGGAGAAGAAGTTAGAAATCCTAGCCATCCCCACCTGGGCTTTGTGTTCTTTGTACTAAATTATCCTGACACATTAACAGGAAAAAGTTGACAATAAACCAATAAAAAAAACCAGTTACTCTCCAGTAGATCGCAACGTCCACTCCCTTATTCCACAGAAATTCATTCTAACAAACAGAGAAACAGGGAAGTGGGGGTATAGCTCAGTGGTAGAGCATTTGACTGCAGATCAAGAGGTCCCCGGTTCAAATCCGGGTGCCCCCTGGGTGTCATTCAAACTTCTCGTTTTCTTAGTCCTCTCGTTCACGCCTCCCTCGGGAGATACCTTACAGGATACGGGATGGAGAGCTCGGCCTTGTCGACCACTTTTGGAGGCGGCGTGAGGATGGAGTCCCTGGCCTTCCCACTCTGCGTGTGACTGTGTTTCTGTTTCTGTGGGTGGAGTGTAGGGAGGATTGGTGGCAAGGAGCTTTGGATTGTCACTTCGTGGACGGGACAGATAGCGCGGGATAGGGGACAGACAGCTCAGGGGTAGGGCGGAGACTGGCTCACCCCCAGGTCGGCCTGGCTAAGAACCCCGACTGCTCTTCCTCAGGGAGGGAGGCTGAGTTTCCAAGGAGCGGGCTTGGTATGGGGAAGGAAGGCCCGGAGAAGCCCGCGTGAGGGAATGGGAGGGAAAAGGAGGCGCCGAGAACCAGCAAGGGGTCTCCAGCGGTTAGGTGAGGGGGACCCCGGCCCAGAGGAATATCCCCGAAGTGAAGAATCTTGAAGGATCCCGAGGGACTGCTCCTCCCACCACTATATCGCATTTTTCTTACACCATCAGTAGGAATTTTTAGCTCAGACCGTTCGGAAGCAACCTCTACCCCCATGTAAATAATCTTGTCATACTCTTTCAGTCTTTTGTAAATGTCCGTCCCCACTTTCCACATCCTTTAATAAAGGCTCCACGGCGCCTGCGCAGAAATAGTCTTAGGAGATTGTCGGCAACCGCGTGTCCAGCAGAGGGGGTATAGCTCAGTGGCAGAGCATTTGACTGCAGATCAAGAGGTCCCCGGTTCAAATCCGGGTGCCCCCTAACTCGTTTTATGAGGTATGAGGCCGAATTCGTTGGCTCGAGGAACAAGTTATTTTCTCCAAAGCAGTTTCTTTTTTTTTCTTTCACAATTTCATGTTGACATTTCCTTTTACCTTCTCGTTTAGGCAGGCGGGGAGCAGTGAGGGAGTGCAAAAACTGGGGAATTTTAGAGCAGTGATTCTTAAAATGTGGTCCCCTAACCAGCAGCATCAACATTACCGGGCAACGTGTTAGAAATGCAGATTCTCAGGCCTCACCCCAGAGCTATTCAGTTAGAAACTTCGGGGTAGGGTCTTGAAATCTGTGTTTTAATAAACACTCCATGTGATTGTGATGAACATTCAAATTTAAAGAGAATTTTTTTCTTTAAGTTACACGTCATTTTCTTATAATGTTTATTTACAAGCTGCTGTCTCAGCCTTAGCCCTTATAATTAAGAGACTTTATAAGACAGTCCGCGGGGCACCCCAGACGGGGGTATGTACAAAGAGACCGAAGCTGGAATTCCATCTTAGGCCCAACCCGACTTCCAGGAAGGAACGAGATACGAACTCGCGGAGCCAGAGCCGGCACCTGGGGGACCCCGCTTGGGCAGGTCTGAGAAAGTGAGGGAAACCACAAAACAGGAGCGTTGCTGCTCTTCACGTGGCCAGTAGAGGGCAGCAAGAAGCCGTGACTGGAAGAGGCAGCCTCCTGAGATCCTGATGGAAATTCTCCCAAACTGGGATTTAAATCGGACATCAAGAAGAACTTACAGGCAGGCTTGCCTTGTCCCATAGTAAGGTAATAGAGAGTATAGGGCTGGAGAAGTTCGTCTCTGGGACGACCTGGATCCTGAGAAAGGAGCAACTGGGATTCTGAGAGATTAGGGAACCTTTAATTCTTTTTGCCTTCCTGGGTCTCTTCTTTGGCCTCAGGGACCCCTCCTCTCCCAGCCCACGACCCTCCTCTTGGGTACTTCCCGCAGTGGAGCTCAGCGTCCACACCCTTCCCCTCTCCCGGCTTTTAGAATCCCTAGCCCCTAGTCTCGTGGAAGCCAGGGTACCCCCTCACGCCTCACTCTCCCACCCTGCAGCCCCGCAGCTCCTTCTCCATCACAGAAGTAGGTCAGGTGAGGAAAGAGGCACCTCCGAGTCCTGACCTGATTCCTGCCGTCTATTAAATCTCCTAAATTGCCGGTATTTTTATTCTGTTCTGTAAGAAAAAAAAAAAAAGCATCTATCCCCAGAGCCTGTTATAAGGTGGTGGCAGGTGGGGTGGGACGTCTCCTTGCCTGGGTCAGGCCCTGAGCAGCCCTGGAGCTCCAGCGAGGAGGGGGGCCTCGGTTACCTTTTGGGGGATCCAGGCTATTTCAGGCTAGGGGCGTATCAGGCCCCTTCCACCCTTTTACCTGCTGGGCTGGGGGGCACGAAACAAGACGGTGTTGTAAATGGGTGTGTGTGTGGTGGGGGGGGGAATAAAGTGGGAAGGAGCCATGATAGGGGGCAGAATTCAGGCCTCTGCTGGGGTGGGAAGCTGGGGGTCTCCGCTGCAAGGGGAGATTCCTGCGGGGGACAAAGAACCGGAAACCTACATAACCCTGAGAAACAGCCCAGAAAGTCGGGAGGCCTGAAGGAACTGAAAAGGGGAACTTCCAGGAGCCCACGGCCGGAGGAGGGGGCGCCCGTCCCTTCCTGAGGTCTGGCCCCTCGGGCCTTCACTGAGTAGCTTTCCCTGATAGAGCAGAGGTGTGGGGCGCTCGGCGGAGAGCTCCCTGGGGGTCCTCTCCGCCGAAACCCCAGTCCTCCGCCGGGCCCCCTTCCCGCGCGCCC
>NW_004443990.1:15650843-15691753 GCF_000243295.1 Trichechus manatus latirostris | reverse complement strand
GCCCAGTGGACTGCACCGCCGCCCGCGCCCGGGCCCCCGCCCTCGCCAGGCCGGAGCACTGATCGGGCCGGGGGCGGGTCCGGGTCCGGGTCCGGGTCCGAGGCGGGTCCTGGCACTACCATGCGGGGCGAGCTCTGGCTCCTGGTGCTGGTGCTCAGGGAGGCCGCCCGGGCGCTGAGCCCCCAGCCCGGAGCAGGTAGGACTGGCCAGAGTGGGCCGGTGACCGAGGGGCGGGAGGGGCGGACAGGTGTGGGCAGGAGCTTGTGCGGACCGGCTGGTGATGTCCTTGTGGGGGTATTGTCTGAGGGGCCAGGAGCTCTGTGGGCTGCATTCAGGTGGACAGGGACCCACTGCCCCAAACACATAGGGTACGTGTGCGAGGCTAGAGGCTTCAGACACAGATACCCCGACCCTC
Source organism: Trichechus manatus latirostris (assembly GCF_000243295.1). Classification (NCBI taxonomy): domain Eukaryota; kingdom Metazoa; phylum Chordata; class Mammalia; order Sirenia; family Trichechidae; genus Trichechus; species Trichechus manatus. The sequence goes on along the minus strand of NW_004443990.1, from coordinate 15,691,338 downwards.
TTTCCCTCCTGGAAGGAGATTTGAGGGACCCTAGGAGAGCGGGGCTCCATGAAGCAGTGGGCTCCAACCCCAAAGGGGACAACGGGAGAGTCATGGGGACTCCTGGCCATCCCAGGCGAGGCTGGGTTCTGATGAGCGGATGGGGAACCCGGGCGAGGTTCCCGCTTCATTTTTTCCTCCCTTTTCTCTTCCCTGTCCCCACCCCAAGCTGATCCAGCCCCCTTCCGAGTCGGGTTTGGGGACTGGGTGGGACAGCCAGGGGAGGGTAGAAACCTGGCATCTCCCCTAGGCAAAGCAGCCTAACTCGCCTTCTCCTCCTCTTCTGGTACCAGGAGAGAGGCCTGTGCACCCATGAAGAGGCAACTTACTGTTCCCCTATCCAGCCTGGAAGGTCTCCTGTCCCTCCCTCCTTCTTTGCCCTTCTGGCTTACTCTGGCTCTAGATGTGGGGAGGGGGCTCCTATCCTGCACACTCTTCTTTTCCCCACACCAGCTCCCCAACACCTTTCCCACCTGGAAGTTCTTTCTGAGATCTACCTTAAATTCCTCATGTTGTAGAAGGAGGACCATTTTTCAACACATTAGTTTTCATTCTCTCATGCACCTAGACTTTCTCTGGAGTTGGGAAGATGGTAATTCACAGCCAGGCCTCTTGACAGAGAGAATTGAGAAGAGATCTGTGCTTTTTCGGCATGGATGCCCTTCGGATGGGATGCAGCGGCAGGAGGGAGAGGTTGGCAAGGGAGTGGTTGGGCTGCTGTTTAAGTGACAGAACGAGTCAGGGACAACGTTCTTAATTTGAATGGTCCCAGTGTGTAACTGGGACAGGCCTGGGTCCCATCCTCTGGGGTGTTGAGAAGGGAGATGGAGGCAGGCAAGGGCGGTGATGGCGGAAGTGTGGACAGAGTTCAGTGGAAGCTGATGTAGCCAAGAGGCTGCTTGTGCAGAACCACTAGTTTGAGGGGAGATGGCTCAGAGGGTGGTCAGAGACTTGGCTTCTAGTCTCACCACCTCACTTGCTGTGTGACCTTGGGCAAGTTACGTTCCCTCTCTGGGCTTGTTGCCTCACTTATAAAGTGAGGCTGTTTGCAAAATGTTTGACTCTTGGTGGTGGGATTATGGGAGATCTTTTTTCTCTTTTCTGAATGTCTTTCCTTTTTAGATGTGTTATAATGCATACGGGTAATTGATAATTTTTTAAAAATCATCAATGTTAACAGAAAGGGGTTGGCGTTAATTTTTGAGGTTCTTTGCAGTCTTGACCTGGCATGATATTCTGAACTTGGGGCGTGGCTGGGTTGATGAGGGAGTGATCTGAACTCCTGATGGGGGTTAGGTGAACCATGGAGGGGGTTAGAGAAGGGGAATTCCGAGGTAACCAGGAGTGGTGGAGGGATGATGGCCAGACCCAGGCCTGGCTGAGGGCCACTCCTTCCATCAGGTTGAGACAGTCGGCACTTGGAAAGGCTAGGAAGAGGGGGGTAGGTGGAGACTTGAATCACATCTCTAAGTAGAGGAGACCCTGTCTTCTCGGCTTTGACAAAGATTCATCCAGGAGAAATGGACTTTCTTTGAAACACGAGGGATTGAGGTTAGACCTAAGGAAGCTAAGCAAGTCAAAGGGGGCAGCTGTTTGCTCTGAAACCTCCTTCTTAGGATGGAGGAGGGAGCACAGAGCCTGATTATAAACAGAAAGGATCTCAGAATATCAGAGCTGGAAAGGACCACAGCACTGAGTTCAAGATCTTCATTTGCAGACGAGGAAACCGAGGTCACATAGGGAGTAAGAGGCTGAGCTGAGGCAAGACTGCAAATCTCTGGACTCCCATTCCAGTGCTCTTTTCACAAGACCAGGCTGAGTTTGAAGGAAGGCCTGTGTGGAGATGTGGGAGTGGGACATTCTGAGGGAGGGAAGCTAAGGAGGCTCTGACTGATGGTGAAGCTTTGTGATCAGTGAAAGGACAGCTGGGAGCAGGACCTGGAGGTGTGCTGGCATCCAGCCCCAAGGCTCCATGTCCTGGCTGGGGGCCTCAGGAGGGAGCTAAAATCCCCCCGCTCCTTGATGGATGGGCTTGTTTGGTGGAGCCTTGAAACTTCATCCATCATTAAAACAGAAGCAGGAAAGAGAAGACAAGCAACCTAAAGATAGAGTCAGGTGGCCTGGGAGAACGAAAGAATCTGACAGACAGACGGACAGGCAAGAAGGGTGTGTAAAAATGGCATGGGGATGGCGTCTGATGTCCTCTAACTTCACAAGGGGGAAGGAGAATCCAGATCAACAGCCCAAGGCTGATTCCTATGAAGGTGGAGGTCAGGCATGCCTCTTCTCTCTTCCATCTTTACCAATTCTGACACCAACTGTCCCTCCCACGGCACTTTCTACTTCTGTGCTGGGTTCGATAATTCATTGCAATGGTCACACAGAACTCACAGATGATACTCATGATTATGGGGTTTATTAGGGAAGTAACAGGTTACAATTCAGGTTGAGGAACACTCAGGATACAGTTCTTCATCAGGACAGCCTCTTCCTGACTGTGCTCTCAGGCACTCCTCTCTCTGGCCTTCGGCCTCTGCCCTTTTTGGGCAAGTATTACAAAGCTCTTTTAGCTCTGCCGATAAGTGCCCAGAGGCATCCCACTCCTCCAGTAAGCCTCGGCCCAAAGGCGCTCAGCTTTCTTGCTCCGTGGCCTGGAAGCCCATTGCGCTGTCTCCTGCGGTTCTCTCCTACCACCGTTTCTCTGCCACCGCTTCTTGCCGTCCCCAGTGTTACAGCTCTCTCGGTAGATTCCCAGTGCAGAGATTCCAGGTCCAAAGGGCACACTCTGCTCTTGGCTTTCTTTCCTTGATGATGGTGGGATCTTTTCTCTCCTGCCTCTGGGATGGCTCATTTCAAGCCCAGCGGGATGGCAAAACTGACCAATCCCCTTGTTAGGCCACAATCACTCTATTTGCACAGCCCCACCCAATCACTTGGATGTGAGTTAAAAGACCATGGCAAGAAAGGCCACAAAAAGTGATCCATCGCACCACAGGGTATGCAGCAGAGGGAGGCACTGAGGGTTTGCCTGTGTAGAACCGGAGGCACCTAAAATAAGCATAGAAGGAAGAGGCAGCTGAGAGTGGCATCCTGACCTGGGAGTCTGCAGGCCAGGTCCAGCACCAGCCCTGGTGACCCTGGCAACTTCCTCCTTTCTCTGAGCCTGGGCTCCTCTTCTATAAAATGGGGGTTGTCTCGAGGGCCCCTTCTAGCCATGATTCTGCTTTCAGTCTCCTCCTTGTCCACTGGGGGCTTCTCAACGAACTGAGACTACGATCTAGACTTCTTACGGGGGCCACCAGACAGTCTCTCCACCTTCTCTTGCTCTTCCAGGTCATTCATTCATTATAGACCCCAGCCACCTGGCCTTTCTGTCCCTCAACACACCCCAGTTTGCTGTCCCCTCTGATCTTCAGATAACTGGCTTCTTTTCATCCAGGTCTCAGCTCACGGGTCACCTCCTCAGAGAGGCCCACCCTGATGGCTGTGTCTAGAGTAGCGACAGCCCTCAACCCTTTCCTTTATTTTCTTCATAGCACTTTCCACTATCTCAGACTGTTTTATTTGTCACGTTGTTCATTTCATAACATGTCTTTCCTAGCTAGAATCTTCATGGGCACAGGGCTTGGTTCTGTCTTGTTCCCTGTTGTATCCCAGCACGCAGCACAGTGCCTGGCACACGGTAGAGTCTCAATAAACGTGTACTGAGTGAGTGAATGAATCAGAAGTGGTCACAGACTCCAGGCTGTCCCTCAGGGAAACCCTCAGGTAATGGAGCCCTTCTCTCCTCTCCTCTCCTGAGCTATCCCGCAGTCCTTCCCTGACCCTTCCTTGTGCCTCCCTCCCTGACCACGTAAGCTTCCTCAGTGGGTCCCTGCCTGCCAGTGGGAGGGGAGGGGGTGTAGCTGGGGGCTTTGTAACTTAGAGGCAAGACTTCAGCTCAGGGTCTGGAGCCTTCCCCAGGCCCCTTGGAAAGTTGGTCCCTGCATGAAACCCAGGGGGACTTTGCTTGGTGCTTTGTGTACATTATTTGTTAGAGACTCAAAATGATCCAAGCACAGGTTTTATCACTCCTATTTTACAGATGAGAAAACGGAGGCTTACAGAGATTATGTAATCTGTCCAATGTCACAGTCAGTAAGTGGGAGATTCAGCGTTCAAGTCTGAGCTTGTCTGATTCTGAACCTGTGCTCTTTTGTTGCTATGGTATTACAGTGAGGATTTCCAGTGGGGCTGTTCCCCAAGGGAGGGGTCTTTTCAGCCCTGTGTATCTCAGGCATCAGGGCATTTAAAGATTCCTTCCTTTCCTTCCTTCTGTCCTTCCGTCATCAGTGTGTACATACTGAGCACTTGCTATATGCCAAGTCAGACGCTGGGAGCATCGCCCTCCTGGAGCCTACGGATGCGCAGGTAGTGAGAATGCACCTGGATAAGAGCTGGGATGGTGCTCAGGGTTGGTCTGCACAGAGCAGGGGCATCCAGCATTCGGAGAGAGGGGGACAGGTGTCAGGGGAGGCTCTGGGAAGAAGCGACATCTCATGAGACTTGAAAGGTGAGCAAGAGCTCCTCAGGGGAAAGGTTTATAGAGCAGAGAGGTCCTGGCTGAGAAAACTGCATGTGTGAAAGCCCCACAGCCAGAGGGAGCAGGGCTGAGGCATGGAGAGGGCTTATAGGCTTAGGGAGGGAAGAGGCTAGAGGAATGGGTAGGGATACGGTCACGAAAGGTCTCGAATGCTGGGCAGAGGAGCTGGGGCTTCAGCTAGAGGGCCCTGCGAGTGAGAAGCCTGCCAGATGGAATCAAGTTTGTCTTCTAGACAATTGCTCTGGCCAGGGTGTGAGAGACTGGCTTGAGGGTGTTAAGGGTGGAAGCTGGGAGACCCGTTGGGAGCCGAAGAAGAGAGGTGATGGTGGCCTGGACCGAGCAGTGGCCGTGGGGCTGGAGAGATTTAGGAGGCTGGAATGACAGGCTTGGGTGATGGGTGGGATGAGGGTAGCTCCACCCAGCTCTGGGGTGGCACAACCTGGCCTCCTGGACATCAGTCTCACTGCCCCCTGCCCCAGAGCAGAGCAGTGCCACACTAGAGGGGCTGGGGCACCGCTGCTGGGCTGCCCACTGCATTCCAGTGGTCACAGTCTCTGGGGAAGCTCCCAGGGTCAGACCCAATAGCCCCCAGTGCAGGGCCCTCCCAGAACCCAGCCCTCGTGCTGGCCTGCCTTGGGGCTGCCCCTGCACCTTAGGGAACAGCCTGGGGTTGCTGGTCACTTCTTACCGCATTTTCTGTCATTATCTGCAAACCATAGAGCAGGCTGGCCCGAGTTCAAATTCTGCCTTGAACTAGTTGTGTGACCTTAGGATGTTTCTTAACTGCTCTGTGCCTGAGTTTCCTGAACTATAAAATGGATTTAACACCAATACCTATCTCATAGGAGTCCCCGGGTAGTGCAAATGCTTAAGCACTCGACTACTAGCCGAAAGGTTGGTGATTGAAACCCATCCAGAGGCACCTCAGAAGACAGGCCTGGCGATCTGCTTCCGAAAGGAGGCCTTGAAAACCCTACAGGGCAGTTTTACTCTGCATACAGAGGGTCGCCAGGAGTTGGAATCGATTTGACGGCAGCTGACCACACAACAGCCCCACCTCGCTCACGGGGTTCTTGCCGGCATCAGATGAGTTAATGTGCTTAAAGCACTTGGAATAGTGCCTGGCACATAGTAAACATTCTTTTAAAGTTAACTATCATTTGTGTTATCACTATTATTATGACACTCCTCTAGTCTGTACTCTACTTGAGGCCCTGAGTGAATGAATGAACAGCTTGTGTTCTGGAAGCTTCTTGCCATTCCACACAGTCAGGTACACTCTGACACGCACAGGGATGGAACAGGTGCTGGGAAGATGGAGCTCTCTGAGGGTAGGCCGAAGGTGGGGCAGGGAGTGGCCAAGAGTGGATAGGTGTGTAACATGTGTGAGCACCCAGGGAGGAGCGCCAAGGCCTTCCAGCAAGTCTTCTTTCGGTGCGTGCGTGGGCACGTGGGCCCCTACACACGCACATGTGAGTGACCAGCTGTGTTGGCTCCTTTCATGAGTTGTGGGGGTGAAGTCCTGTCCCAGCCAACTGGGAAAGGGAAGCGTGGCAGGGGACAGATGCAGTATGGGTCAGGAGGGTAAGAGTCAGGGCTGGGCCAGGGTAGGGCGTGGTTCCTCGACAACCTCTCTCTCTCTCTCTCTCTGTCTTGCCCTACCCTCTTTCATGGAGTCTTTATCCCTGGCCCCGGTCCTGAGGCCTCTTCTATTTATAAAACAAAATTCATGTTTCTTACCTGACACTCATGACAGCCTACACTGTAGGCATGAAAGTCATCCCCATTTTCGTGATGAGGAAACTAGGCTTTCTAGGCCAACTGATGGGTCCAAGGTTGCACAGCTTGTGGGTGGCAGGACTGAGACGTCAGCCCAGGTGTCTTCTCCCTGCCCCGCTTCTGGCTGGGCTCCCCCTTCCTGCTCTCTCCCCAGACCTCCACCATCCAGGCACCCTCCTATGTCAGTTCCAGCTTTGCTGATGCCTGTAGATCCCTAACAGCCCCCCTTTGGGCCAGCTGAGCTTCTCCACTTGTTCTGCACATGCTCCCTCCCTATCCTGGCTCCTGCCCAGACCTAGGGCTGCTTACAGGAGGACCCAGGGAGCCAGGCGGACCAGCCCAGCACAAACAGTTCTGTCTCCAGAGGCAGCTGTCGGCCCCACCCAAGAGGGGCTAGCAGCCCTGGCTTGGGGTCTAGGCAGTGGGCAGGCTGCCTTCCCAGCACTGGCTCAGGTCCATCTGTGGGCAGCCAGTGGGCATCTTGAGAAGGGGGCCTGGGGACCATCCTTCTCTCCACATTCTCCAGGAGCATCTGGTTGTGATTAGGGGCAGAGAAGTAAGAGGGGGCCGGCAAGGGCCCAGCAGGCACCAGCAGCCAAGAATGACTTAATTGGATAAAATGTCTAATGACAAACCAGGGCCCCACAGCAGAAAGTCCTGGCCCCAACCCCAGGCCTGGTCCTGGCCACACCTGATTTCAACCTCTGTCCTTGCTGGCTCCCCAGAGTTACCCCCAGTATTGTGCTCTCAAGTCATGCAGAGACTGAGCGCCTACTGCTTGCTAGGCACTCAGGGTAGATATTTGAAGAAGATGGGGGGAGTCCTGGGAACTCAAGTCTACTGGGGCAACAGGCACATAGTCAGAGCACCAGTGGGTGCTTGGAGGGAGGTCACCACATCCAGGCGCTCTGGGGAATGGGGTGTGGCAGGCAGCAGTGGAGAAGGGCATTTGACACAGGAGTAGGCCTGGAATTAAAGAAGGCCACAGGTGGGGAATATCAGATCCACCTCTCTGGTGGCCTGTGTCTCATACACACATTCATAGTAGCTCAATGATATTGGATGTAAGTTGGAGTGACAAAATAAAGCACATCTTTCTGAAACAGAGAAGGATGGTTTTTGTGTCATTTAGAATAAGATTTACGACCTGAAGGAGCTGGAGAGAACATCCAGTCTAGGAATGGCTACTAAATGGCCTGTGCATGGCCCCTTTCTAATTCTGTGCCCACAGTAGACATTGCTAATTGATCATGACAGTCTTTCCCACTAAACACAAACAGAGCCTCTGAATTCTCAATTAAAGTGCTTCTGGTTGTCACTAATTGATTGGAGGTGGCATCCGAGATGTATGAAGGGTGGCTGTTACTCTCTCTGTATTCGCTGAGGCCAACTGGAACTTTAAATCTAAATATCCTCTCTGACGCTGGCTGCAGATGCAGCACTTCTTCCTCTGACCCCAACCCCAGAGGTAGGTTAGATCCCACAAGTTAAAGGGCACAGTCCTCCAGTCTGCCAAGTCTACCCAAGACTTCAGACTCCAGGCACAAGTTTGGGGTCCCCACACACCTTCACTTCTGACCCAGTGGATACAAATTTGGGGATTTCTATCACCCCTCGTTGTTGTTGCTGGGTGCTGTCAAGTCAATTTTGACTCATAGTGACCCCATATGACGGAGTAGGACTGCTTCATAGGATTTCCTAGGCTGTAATCTTTACGGAAGCAAATCACTAGGTCTTTTCCCACAGAGCCGCTGGGTGGGTTCCAACTGCCAACCTTTCATTTAGCAGTCAAGTGCTTAACTGCTGTGCCACCAGGGCTGCTTTATCACTCCCTAGAGTTCGATAATTCAGTAGAATGACTCATAGAACTCAAGAAAGTGCTATACTTAGGATTACAGCTTTATTTCAGCAAAAAGAATACAAATGAAGAGACCCATGGAGCAAAATCCATAGGACCCATAGGGAGAGTTCTCAATATAGAGCTTCTATGCCCCAAAAAGGGACCCGTCATCATTGTCTTTCAGTGATGTCTTTCACCAACCAGGAAACTCACCAAGCTTCAGTGTCCAGAGCTTTTATTGGGGTTCTGTTATGTTGGCCCTGGTGGCACAGTGGTTATGAGTTTGGCTGTTAACCAAAAGGTTGGCGGTTCGAATCCACCAGCTACTCCTTGGAAACCCTATGGGGCAGTTCTACCCTGTCCTATAGGGAATCAACTTGACGGCAATGGGTATTACGTAGGCAAGAAGCCCTGGTGGCTCAGTGATCAAGCTCTGTCACATGGGGTTGCTATGAGTTGAAATCAACTTGATGGCACCTAACAACAATTATGCAGGCATGATTGATTGAATTACTGATCATGTGTTTGAACTCAATCTCCAGCCCCCCTCCCCAGAGTTGGGCTGATATCATGTGGTGGGTCTTTGTGGCCAGCACAGACAGTGCCCACCCAACAAGAGTCATTCATTAGCATAAACCCTCAGGTGTGGTCTGGAGTCCTCATGGATAACAAAGACTCATATCACTGGGGAAATTCCAAGGGTTTAGAGGTTATCCCTCAGGAATGAGGACCCTGCAAGATGATAACCTATTTGCTATCCTTGATTGTCTCTAATCTCCTTGTTTTATAGGGAAGTGACTTGGTTAAGGTGTTTGAAGATAGTGATAGAACTAAAGCAGTGGTTCTCAATGAGGCAGGGGAGTGGCGATTTTGTCTCCTAGGAGACGTTTGGCAATGTCTGGAGACATCCTCAGTTGTTACAATCTGGGAGGTGGGTGCTACTGACACCTAGTATGTAGAGGCAATGGATGCTCCTAAACATCTTATAATGCACAGGACAGCCCCCACAACAAATTATCCAGCCCCAAATCTCAATATTGCTGAGGTTGAGAAACCTTGCATTAAAAGAACTCTGCTCTCTGGCTTCTAGTCCCCCGAATTCCCTGGAATATGGAATTATGTGCTATTTCTGGCAGAGAAATAAGGAACTGGTTTGGAGGGTTCCAGGGCAGTGGTTCTCATCCTTGTCTGCAGTGCTCTTTAACTCCAGGGTTTCTCAAAAACTCCCCTGGGGAGCTTTTAAGAATCCAAATGTCCAGGCCACACCATAGACCAATTACATGAGAACTGGGGTGGGACCCAGACATCAGGAGTTTTAAAGCTCCCCTGATGATTCCAGCTGAGGTTGGGAAGACAGTAATCACCCCTTTAGAGGCAGATCCACCTGGGTTTGAAACTTATCTCCGTCTCTAACCAGCTGTGTGTGTGATCTTCTTTAATATCTGTGAGCCTCTTGTTTCCTTGTCTGCAAAATGGGGAGAATCATATCTACCTGGAGGGCTCGTGTGATGATTAAAAGGGTTGTGCATGCAAAGTGCTTGGCACAGAGCTGGGCACACGGCTCTCGGTACATGCTGGGCATCTCCCAGCTGGTTGCTCAAGTATTGCAAAACTCAACAGTGGCATGCTGTTGGGCTTCTGCGGAGTAAGTGGGCTATTCTCCCTCCTGGACCTTCACTCTGAACTGCTGGGACTCCGTTTTCTGTCCCCTTCCCCCAGGTCAGGATGCAGGCCGAGGCCCTGGATGGGCCACCAAGGGCACCACGCAGGGCTGGAGGCGGAGAGCCCGGGAGAGCCCTAGGCTGGTATCGGAGCCGGACAGGACCCAGCTGAGCCAGGACCTGGGCGGGGGCACCCTGGCCATCGACACGCTGCCGAACAATGGGACCAGGGTGGTGGTGAGTCCTGGAGGAGTGTGGAGGGGGAGGGAAGCCAGGAGTGCGGGGCTTTCCTGTGGGGCATGTATGCTTGTCAGACACACAAATCACAAATCCTTGGAGTGGAGAGAGGGATTCCAGGGGAGAGGATGGAAACAGGGCCCAGCGTGGGTCATAAAATCATAGCATCTCACAGCTTCATAGGCTGCCTCCCTCCTCCTGACCCAGAGAGGTGAAGTGACTTGCTCAAGGATGCACAGCATGGTCATGGCAGAGCTGAAACCAGAGCCCAGGGTTCGTGATACTGGACTCTTCCATTTCCTAGGGCTTCGACTTAGTCACCTCCCCAGCTACCAGCTCTGGCCCCTCCCCCATCCCATTGCTGCCCCATCTACAGACTATGTGGCCCAAGAGGGTCCGTGGCTGCAGAGGCACAGGCTGCTCAGCCTAAGGGAAGGGCACTCTGAGTGGGAGAGAAGAGAAAGTAATGACGGTGAAGATGGAGGAATGAACTCCCTTTGTCTTGGGGCTATTCTAGGGGGCAGTGCAGGGAGGAGAGGGTCAAGCGGACCAGAAGCCAGGAGGAATACCATCCTTACAGCGTCTGGCCTTGATCTCCGGGAGGCCGACGGAGGCCTCTGCGTGTCTGTGGGTGACTATCATCGTGTGTTTCTGGGGGGGGTGTGTCTGAGGGGTTTGTGTATTCTGCACCTTTGCTTGTATGTGTCTGTCACTGTGGACTGTTCGTGAGGGTCTATGATGACTGTGAGGTCCTTGGGTGGTACAAATGGTTTGCACTCAACTACTAACCTAAAGGTTGGCGCCATGGAAGAAGGGCCTGGTGATGTGCTTCTGTAAAGACTGCAGCCCAGAAAACCCTATGGAGCAGTTCTGTACTGTAACACATGGGGTTGCGGTGAGTCAGAATTAACTTGATGACAGTGGGTTTTTGTGATGAATGTGCATGTGGCTGTGTGTGTAGGCAGGGAGCAAAGAGGGTAGATCCTCAAGACACAGAAAAACTGTGAAGCGAGAAGAAGCAACAAGGGGATATGCTTCTCGGTATGTATTTCTGTATGTTTTAATAGCTGTTTTTTTAAATCAAAGCAATACACGCAGATAGTCACAAAAGCTTGGCCCTGAAAGAAGAGCCAAGAAAGCTGAGAAACGTGGAGGACCATGACAAGCTAGAGCAGGAGGGAGAGGTTGAAGAAAAGGGGAGGGCCTTAGTATTGATGTTTTCTTTTACCTCAGATGCCAATGGGGCTTGACACAGCACTGTTATTTAAAAAATTTGTTTATTTAACAATTTGATGTTTTGTTCATCATGGATGTTTTTGCATTAATTTTAATTTTTAAAAAATAATTACATTCAAACGTTATTGATCCTGATTACTGAGTTTCTGGGAGGCCACTTCAATGTTACGCCTGAGGTGAGTGTCTTGATTACCTCACCCTAGTCTTGGCCCTGAGGCGGAACCTCAGAGAACGCAGCCCTGTTCCCTTCCCATTCTGCCCTGTCTTCTCAACCTCACAGAACCAAACAGCAAGGCAGCCACGGTGGGAGGATGGAGTGGAAGGCCAGGGCAGGAGGGGGGATCTGAGTAAGGGGCACTGGCAGCTCCCCTCACCCCCTGGACCATTGGTTGAATAACTGAGCACCTGCTCTGGGCCAGGTACCATGGTCAGGAGGGGTATGGTCCAGACTATGCAGAGAGGACCTTGTAGAAGAGAGCCACAGAGACATGGAATTCTGGAAGCAATTGCCTGTGGGCGTTCAGAAACGGAAGTGGGGATCATTGCGAGGCAGTATGGATTCAATAACACCAGGGTTTAAAAACCAACAACACAGATTCTCCAGCTCCACCCTGGACCGACTGGTTCAGAAACACTGGAGATGGAGCTTTGGAATTAGTTTCTTTAAAAGTTCCCCGAGTGATTCTGCTGGTGTGGGACCTTCTGATCTATAGCATCTCAAGCCGATTCAAAAGCTGATCTCCAGAACATGAGGACTTCTCGGGCATCGCCTGGCTGTCCTGGAGCCTGAGGCTCCCACCATCTCTCTTCTAGACAAGATGGAGAAATGCAGTTGGGGGTTTCATGACCCTTTCAGCAGCCACACACCCCTGGAAGGAGGCCCCTCTCGCTGCCTGAGGGGTTGTCCTGAGCTCTGCCCTTCCCACCATTTTTACTGACGATGTGGAGGAAGCCCGAGAAGATAGGAGGATTGGGCTTTCAGAGGTAACTCAGCTGGAAGAGAGAGTTCAGAAAACATGTCAGGAACCTGGAAGACCTCTTCCCAGGCTGGAATGATCATCTTCTTCGAGTCAGATGAAACTTCCAGGATAAATATAAATTCTGGCACTTAGGTTTAAATTGAGTTGGGAGAGATGTAGTTTAACAGCAGTTCATAAGGAGAAGACTTGGGGATTTTCATGGCCTGTGGGCTGTGCATGAGTCAGGAGTGTAGAGTAGTTGCCAAGAACAGAGGTGGGAAAGTCCATAGAGCTCGTGGAAACACATGGAAACCCATGGAATTCAGGGACCAGGGCTGGGCCTGTGGGAATCCTGTGGCGTATTCCCTGGCCTGACCACCACTGGTGGTTTGTGCCCCCCTTTCAGATGGTTATCTAGAAACCAGAGGAGTCCTGGGGAGAGCAGCCAGGATGGTGAATAGACCTGGGCCCTTGACCCAGGAGGAACAGTTGAAGGAGTTTGGGATATTTAGCCTGCGTAGAGAAGGCTCTAGTCATGGCTGTTTTCTAATAGCTGCAGGGCTGTGACTGGGGCAGAGGGAATAGACTCTTTATCTCCACAGCACTTATCACTCCCTATGTTGAATTATCTATTTATTTGGTTGTATTGCCTGTCTTCCCTCTGGAAGGTAAGCACCATGAGAGCTGGGGCAGTGCCTGGCACCTGGTAGGTGCTCCTGGTTTGAATGAATGAAAGAAACAGGGATCACCTTCTCCGCTGAGGCTTCCAAGGACAGGGTTGTTGAAGAGAAGAGGTTCTGCACTGCATGGCTGTTGCTGGAGGAGAGGTTCTGCACTGAGTGGCTGTTGCTGGAGGAGAGGTTCTGCACTGGGTGGCTGTTGCTGGAGGAGAGGTTCTGCACTGGGTGGCTGTTGCTGGAGGAGAGGTTCTGCACTGGGTGGCTGTTGTTGGAGGAGAGGTTCTGCACTGGGTGGCTGTTGTTGGAGGAGAGGTTCTGCACTGGGTGGCTGTTGTTGGAGGAGAGGTTCTGCACTGGGTGGCTGTTGTTGGAGGAGAGGTTCTGCACTGGGTGGCTGTTGTTGGAGGAGAGGTTCTGCACTGGGTGGCTGTTGTTGGAGGAGAGGTTCTGCACTGGGTGGCTGTTGTTGGAGGAGAGGTTCTGCACTGGGTGGCTGTTGTTGGAGGAGAGGTTCTGCACTGGGTGGCTGTTGTTGGAGGAGAGGTTCTGCACTGGGTGGCTGTTGTTGGAGGAGAGGTTCTGCACTGGGTGGCTGTTGTTGGAGGAGAGGTTCTGCACTGGGTGACTGTTGTTGGAGGAGAGGTTCTGCACTGGGTGGCTGTTGTTGAAGGAGAGGTTCTGCACTGATAGTTGTTGAAAAGAAGAGGTTCTGCACTGGGTGGCTGTTGTTGGAGGAGAGGTTCTGCACTGGGTGGCTGTTGTTGAAGAGAAGAGGTTCTTCACTGGGTGGCTATTGAACTCAGTGGCCTCTAAGGACCCCTACTCTGACTCTCAGATTCACACACATATAAGAGAACATTGGTGCTTGCTCACATGCCAGAGCATGTGTGTGCTCACACCCACGACCTGGGTGGTCTGTGCCTGAATCCTCAGAGAGGGCTGAGTTTCAGCCCTACTCCACCTCAAACCCATTAGGCCTGATGATCACCCCCCTTCAGCACAGCCAGACCTCACTACCACCACCCCCACCACAGCTGTCTTAAAAAAACAAAGCAAAACAAAACAAAAAACTCAAAGCAGTTGCCTTGGAGTTGATTCCAACTCATGCTCATGGCAGCCCCGTGTGTGTCAGAGTAGAACTGTGCCCCATAAGATTTTCAATGGCTGATTTTCTGAAAGCAGATCACCAGGACTTTCTTCCGAGGTGCCTTTTGGTTAGCAGCTGAGCTCATTAACCATTTGCAGCACCAGGGATTCCTCCAGCTGTCTACCCGCCCCTAAACTGGGTAACGGGAAGCCTTGGCCTTGGCAGGAGCCCAGAAGAGGGGCCCAGAGACACCTACTTCTCAGTGTCTCTGGAAAGTGTCTCTGGTCAGCATCTTTGAGAGCTGGGCAAATCTTTGTGCCAAGCAAATCTGATCTAGACAGTGGCTTGGCAGCAAGGGGTAAGCAATTGGAGAGGAAAGTGGCAGGAAGGGGTGATTTCAGCAAGTTTGATTTGGTCTGTTTAGAGTTTTGTTGGGTCTCAACAGGAAAACACTTGCACTGTGCATCCATATCACAGCCTGCTTTGGGTCAACAGGAACCAGCTCTGGTTCCCTCTGCTCTAGGGCCACATCAAGGGGCTGAGGGCCATACCAATGGGCTGACTTTTTTTTTGCCTCCCCCACACCCACCCCAGTGCCCCCTCACCTCCCACCATTGTTCCTTCGGGCTTCCCTTCCAGCCCAGTCCCTCTTGCCTAGTCCCCTGAGGTCAGCCTTCCTACTCGGTCCCTTCTGTCCAATTCTTCTGCCCAGTTCCCCATCCAGGCCTTCTCTAGCCCAGCCCTCTCTGCCCATCTACCTCATGGCAGTGTTGCTTTATAGCTCAGAGCATCTTGCTTTGGAGGCCTTGGGGCTTCCAGCCCTGCCCCCATCCCAGGGTGAGCCAGCAGCTCTGAGGCCTCTGGTCAGAACCATCTCCTTCTCGGAGTTTATTCCTATACCCATTCCACCACCACATCCCAGTGGAAATAAGACTCTTGTCTGAACTCAAGCTTTTCAGAGATTTTCTACCAAGCCTAATCCTGAGGCCCTGGAGACGCTGGGATTTTTTTTTTTTTTTTTTTTTTGGCAGGAGGTTGTGTGTGTGGCGGGAGGGTGGGAGGGAGTTATAATGCTAAGTCAGAGACCCCGAAATGTGCCACAACTTGTTCTCTGGAAGGGGTGGCCTTGGACAAAGCTTCTTTTCCAGCCTGGAGATTTCCAAATCCTACTCCAAGCTTTTCTTGATTTCATGGTTCAAGTCTGGAGCCAGAGTTTGGGAGGAACCAAGCTTAAGGACATTCCAATTTGGAAGCTGGAAGGTCCCCTCCTTTACTCCATAGAAGACTCCTCACCTCCCACCCCCATCTTTCCCCCTGGCCCAACTTCCCTGAATTCCTCGCTCCTCTCTGGCCCAAGAAAACTTCCTAGCTCGTCCATCCACCACGGCAGGGCCCAGGCATGTGGAGGGACCCTGCCTCGGGGCAGGCATCACGTCACCCAAGGCAGGGAGAGGGATAAGTGAACGCAATGCCTCCTTGGTTTCTATAGCTTTCCAAAGGTGGCAAGTCCATAGCTCCTACAAAAGGAGACCCCCAGATCTAAGGGCCTGGGGAGATGGGACAGACAGACAGACTCTTAGCATACAGACACACAACGGCAAGCAGTGTACCCTGAAGAGCCCCACCGTACCAGTGTGCTCCAGGGAAGGGATCAGGGTGAGGAGGGTAGAGTATGGGGTGGATGGAGGGAGGGGAAAGTTGTGAGCCAAGTTTTGAAGAGAGAGAAGATCAGTGAGTTTGTGAGAGGAAAGGATGTCCAGGGAGGTGGAAGGTGGGATCCAGACAGCCAGCCTCCAGCGCTGTGGAAAGAGTCCCTGCTTGGCTCTGATGTGTACCAGCTGTGTGGCCTTGGGCCAGACACTTAACCCTTAGTTAATTGAGTCCGAAGTTCTGAGGCCCTGCTAGCCTCGGTTTTCCCAAACGGGATGGTTAATATTGATCTTACAGGGTTGAGATTCAAGAGCAAAATGTGGGGCACATGTTGGGTTCTCAGGCCACGCTGGCTACCCCTCCCCCTCTTGGTGCTCTGGAAGGTGCCACAGTGCCTTTCCTGGCTAGCTCCAGGCAATTTGTCTCCCACTTCCAGGCCCTCTTAATGACCCTTTTCCTTTCTCCTTGGGCAAGTTCCTTAAGCCCTCTGAGCCCATTTCTTCATTGTCAAACAGGGATGCCATAGTCTAAGTGCTGTTGCGAAAGTGTTGTCCAGTAATGTACGTAAAGGGCCTGGCACAGGGTTGGGAATGATAGGCATTAGCTGACGCTGAGTCAGGCTTTGGTCTAGAGTGACGAACCATCCCAGCTTTCCCAGGAAGATCCTGGTTTTGCTCCTGAACGTTCCAAGTCCTGGGAAACTCCTCTGTCCTAGGCAAACTGGAACATTTGGTCACCCTGTCGTGGTCCCAAGTAAGATAGATAGTGTGCATCCTTGTCAAGTCATCGTTCTGAGCCTCAGTTTCCTCATCTGTCAGATGGGACTGATAATACCTCGTACAGTTGTTTTGAAAATCGGATGAGCTAATTGGTTGAGGAAGTTAACCAAGAAGGTCTAGGAAAAAAGGTAACACTTTTTTTCTCCAGGCCTTACCTGGGAGTATAAAAATAGGACCGCAGTAACAAAAGAGAATTTCCTGACCTTGAAGCTTCAGGTACTACGTTTGATATCCTCACGACTCCACAAAATGTGGTGGGGACTAGCAGCATCAGCAAGGCCTGGGAGCTTGTTAGAAATGCAGAACCTCAGGCCCCTCAGATCAGCAGAACCAGAATCTGATTCTCAGGCGATTTATATGCACATCAAAGTCTGAAAAGCATTGCCTTATGCCAAACGCTTCAAAGCAGGGGAAATAATTCAAGACATGGAAAATGTATCTATAAATTCATCACAGTAGTATTTATAAGAGCATAAAAACTGGAAGCTACCTAAATGCCCAACAATAGAGAAGCAGTTAAGAAAACTGTGATTTTCCTTCTCAATGGAATGTCATGAAGCCATTACAGATGATGGCTAGAAAAGCCAGGTTAACACCGAAAACTGCTTAAGACATCATGAAAAGCAGCAAAAGCAATCCACAAAACTATATGATCAGTAGGATTATAACTATGTAAAAATATTTGCATAGGAAAAAAGACTAGAAGGAAATAGGCCAACATGGGACCAGATGAGAGATGGGGGAGACTGGGTTTTGTTTTTCCTTGTTGTTCTGATTCTCTGTGATAATATGATATATATTTTGCTGTCAAAAATCTCTGGTTGGCTGATGTCCCTTAAAAAATCCACATGTTGCATCAGCACCAGGATAAGATTGTTCTCCCATTTCCATGATGTGTTGGGGACATTAAGAAATGCTTTGGCATTCTAACTCACAAAAAAGACCAGACTTACTGGCCTGACAGAGACTGGAGAAACCCCAAAAGTATGGCCCCCTGACACCCTTTTAGCTCAGTAATGAAGTCACTCCCGAGGCTCATCGTTCAGCCAAAGATTGGACAGCCCCATAAAACAAAACGAGACTAATGGGGCACAACAGTCCAGGGATAAGGACTAGAAGGCAGGTGGGGACAGGAAAGCTGGTAATAGGGAACCCAAGGTTGAGAAGGGACAGTGTTGACATGTCGTGGGGTTGTTAACCATTGTCAAAAAACAATATGTGTACTAACTGTTTAATGAGAAGCTGTTTGTTCTGTAAACCTTCATCTAAAGTACAATTAAAAAAAGAAAGAAATGCTTTGGCCAGAAAGCCAATCCACACCATCCTTCCAAGCCTGGTCCAATACCCTCCCCACTCCCCATATCCAGGGCCTTCTTAGGGCAGCCTCACCCACACTGACATCTCCTATCCTGGGCCCTCAGCATCAGTGCAAGAGCTCCTTTGTCTAGTCTGGGCCCCTCCCTCTCCAGGTAAACCATCATTTGTAATGGCTTCATGACATCCTACTGAGAAGAAAAATCACATGAGCACTTCTGTGATGACAAGTGTTCTGTGTGGGCTTCTTTTAACCTGAGGTGCGAGTACCTCCAGAGGGGCAGACGGGGCATTATTGGGCAGATACAGAAGATGAGGGAAAATAATAATAACAGCTGACGTTAAAGGAGCCCTTCCTGAGTGCTGGCCCCATTCTATGGCTTTATATTTAATCCTACCATGGAATAGGTGTTTCTAATAGTTTACGCCCTCCTTACCTGTGAGGGAACAGAGAGGTAAATTTTCTCACTCAAGATCACATAGCTAGTGAGACAAGAACACAGGTCTTACTGTTTTCAGAGTCCGAGCTCTTAACCACCATCTCCTTGGGGATAAAAAATGAGTGACATGTTGGTACAGACAGAGCAGTGCTTCTAGACCACTGCTTCTTAAATTTTAATGTACATAAGAGTCCCCTGGGAAGCTTGTTCAAATGTAGGCTCTGTTTCAGCAGGTTTGGGGCTGGGCCCAGGATTCTGCATTTCTAACACGCTCCCAGGTGATGCTGATGCTGCTGGTCCCTGGAGCACTGTTGGTTGGTCTGCTGGTCTTGTAAGACCTTACGGAACAGCAAAGGCAGGGATTGGGAGGCTGCCTCCCCCCAATAGACCCATCATTGCCTCCTGGGTTGGACCCAGCTGCTTGGAGTGCCATCCTGACAAGCCTCACTGGCCAAGCCTCTCCAGCAGTCCCTGCAGGGCGCCCTTGGTTGCCTGCCCCAGCATTTCCACTTGCCAGTTGGCTGGCATGTGACCGGCTGATGGTGACAGCTTAGCGGGAGTTCCTGTCCAGAAACGTCTTGAGCTCAGCCAAGGTAAATGCCTCCCCACTGTCAGAAATGAAGTGCCTGGCGGGGGCCTCCGAGCATGAATAATTGAGGTGGAAGAAGCATTGTAACAGCAGACGTTTAGGATGGAGCTGGAGATCATTTTGAGGAGGCAGCCTCCACAATCAAGACCTTTCCTGGAAAGGTCCAACAAAATTATCAGAATAGCTCCTGCTTATCAAACACCTGCTGTGAACAGGCACTGGGCTTAGAGCTTTACATTAGTATCTTTTGGCTAATTCTCACAAGAACTCTGCAAGGAAGGTTACTGATGAGGGAACTGAACCTCGGAGAGGAGAGTAATGTTTCCCACCAAACTACTATGTAACGGATGAGGGCAGTAGTGGTTCAATGGTAGAGTTCTTGCCTCTCATGCAGGAGGCCAGGATTCAATTCCCGGACAATGTACCTCTCAGCCACCACACGTCTGTCAGTGGAGGCTTGCGTGTTGCTATGATGCTGGACAGATTTCAGCAAAGCTTCCAGACTAAGGTAGACTAGGAAGAAAGGCCTGGCAGTCTATTTCCCAAAAAAAATCAGTTATTGAAAACCCTATGGATAACAATGGTCTGATCCCATTGTACCAGGGTCCCCATGAGTCAGGGTCAACTCGACAGCAGTCAATAAAAACATTATGTAAAGGAGCCTGTTTTTGAACTCAGGTCTGTCTGACTCCACAGCACATGCACTTGGTCCTATAGCAGTGGTTGTCAAATTGCTCTCCACGTAACCCTAAGCTTTCCCAGAGGTGCTTCACAGGCTGGGATAGAGGGTGGTGGACAAGGAAGTAGCCCAGCAGGCAGGGCTCTAGGCCCCTCTCTTTTCCTCCCCCAGAGTGACTTTACTTTGATATGCTTTATGTACTGAGCTTTCATGGAAGATTATTTGGAAGATAGGGTTTCATGGCCAAAAATGTTTGAAAACCACTGTTCCACATCAGGCTACTGCTCAAAACGAGTGTGGATTATTGACTAAGGCTTCTCGTGTGCATCTTGAGGAAAAGTGGCTCCCTTTGGTAGACTTGCCAAGTGGTCTGGTTCGTGCTACACTTGCTCCCTGATGCTCAGCAATTGTCAGGTCCCCCCAGTTATACCTTCCAGCTGAGGCTTCTAGCCTCCAGTCCACAGCGCCTGGAAGGCTGCTCTCTGGGTCATGGGACTTCCCTGCAGACGGCAGATGTCATGTGATGATGGGTTGTGAATCGTGGGAATTCCTCAGTCAGGTTCACTGCCAGGCACTGCCTCTAAATCCTTTTTAAAAAAAATTTATTGTTTATAAAGAAATGCTCATGATCATTAGCCATTAGAGAAATGCAGATCAGAACTACAGTGAGATATCATCTCACTCCAACAAGGCTAGCATTAATCCAAAAAACACAAAATAATAAATGCTGGAGAGGTTGTGGAGAGACTGGGACTGGTGGGAATATAAAATGGTACAATCACTTTGGAAATCGATTTGGCACTTCCTTAAAAAGCTAGAAATAGAAGTACCATACCATCCAGCTATCTTGCTCCTTGGAATATATCCTAGAGAAATAAGAGCCGTCACACAAATAGATATGTGCACACCCATGTTCATTGCAGCACTGTTCACAATAGCAAAAAGCTGGAAACAACTTAGGTGCCCATCAACGGACGAATGAATAAACAAATCATAGTATATCCATACAATGGAATACTACGCAACGATAAAGAACAAAGATGAAGCCGTGAAACATAATATGGAGGAATCTGGAGGTCATTATGCTGAGTGAATTTAGTCAGTCACAGAAGGACAAATATTGTATAAGACCACTATTATAAGAACTCAAGAAAAGATTTAAACACAGAAGAAAACATTCTTTGATGGTTACTAGGGTGGGGAGGGAGGGTGAGGGTTATTCACTAACTAATAGTAGATAAGAATTATCTCAGGTGAAGGGAAGGACAGCACACACTACAGGGGAAGTCAGCACAACTGGACTAAACCAAAGCTGAGAAGTTTCCTGAATACAATCAAACACTTTGAGGGACAGAGTAGCAGGGGTAGGGGTCTGGGGACCATGCTTTCAGGGGATATCTAGGTCAATTGGCATAACAAAGCTTATTAAGAAAATGTTCGGCATCCTCCTTTGGTGAGTGGCATCTGGGGTCTTAAAAGCTTGCAAGCGGCCATCTAAGATGCATCAATTGGTCCCAACCACCTGGAGTAAAGGAGAATGAAGAACACCAAAGACACAAGGAAAGTATTAGCCCAAGAGACAGAAAGGGCCACATAAACCAGAGACTTCATCAGCCTGAGACAAGAAGAGCTAGATGGTGCCCAGCTACCACCAATGACCGCCCTGACAAGGAACACAACAGAGAGTCCCAGATGGAGCAGGAGAAAGGTGGGGTGCAGAACTCAAATTCTAATAAGAAGACCAGACTAAATGGTCTGACTGAGACTGGAGGAACCCCGGAAAGCATGTCCCTTGGATTCTCTATCAGCCCAGTACTACAACAATTTCCGAGGCCAACTCTTCAGACAGGGATTGGACTGGACTGTGGGACATAAAATGATACTCGTGAGGAGTGTGCCTCTTAGCTCAAGTAGATACAAGAGACTAAATGAGCAGCTTCTGTCCAGAGGTAAAATGGGAAGGCAGAGAGGGATAGGAGCTGGTTGAATGGACATGGAGAATCAGCGGTGGAAAGGAGGAGTGTGCTGTCACAGTATGGGGAGAGCAATTAGGGTCACATAACAATGTATGTATAAATTTTTGTATGGGAGAATAACTTGAAATGTAAACTTTGTTTAAACTACAACAATAAAAAAATAAAAATAAAAAAATTATTGTTTAATGAGAAGCTAGTTTGCTTTGTAAACTTTCAACTAAAGTACAATAAAAAAATTTTTTTTAAAATTTTATTGTGGTGAAAATATGCATAACAAAACATACACCATCTCATCAATTTCTACATGTACAATTCAGTGACATTGATTACATTCTTCTAGTGGTGCAACCAGTTTTGCCATCCTTTTACAAATCATTCTACCACCGTTAACATAAACTCAGTGCCCCCTGAGCAAAAATTCCCCCTTTCCTCCTTTCTCCCACCCTTGGTAACCACTAATAAATGTGGTGGCTTCAGCCCCTAAGCCTCTGAAACATTTCAGCTCAGCCCCTCACAGCTGTCCTGCCACCAATTTCTCTGTTTCCCAACTCCACATTCCCAAGAAAGGAATCTGATTGGCTCAGGCTGTACAAGCTGTAGGTTGTGGGCTTCCAATAGACGGGCTGCCTTTGTATCAGGTGACCACCTCTGTCCAATCAGCCTGGCTGACGAAGCATAGGGTCATGTGGGACAGAATTTGGATGGGTGTGGTTACTCAGCAGGGCCTGTAGGTGGGTGGCAGAGGCCCTTGGGCTGGGGATGGGGCATCCTAAAACGTGTCTAGTACAAGGACTTCATTCTGAATATGACGTCACGTCTGGAATTTTAGTAGGCAGTGTTCTGTGTAACACTGGTATTCCAGGAGCATGAGAAATTCTAGACTGAGTGGCTGGTTCCAGAAACACCTAAATGGATGGGGACATTTTTAATTGCATCACTGATACTCTGCTCTGAGGAACTTGGATAAGGTCTGGTTTTACAAAGAACTAACCCCCCACCAAAAAAAAAAAAAAAAA
Source organism: Trichechus manatus latirostris (assembly GCF_000243295.1). Taxonomy (NCBI): domain Eukaryota; kingdom Metazoa; phylum Chordata; class Mammalia; order Sirenia; family Trichechidae; genus Trichechus; species Trichechus manatus. The sequence continues at coordinate 15,668,795 of NW_004443990.1, read as the reverse complement.
AACGAAACAAAACCCATTGCCCTCAAGTCGATTCCAACTCATAGTGACCCTATAGGACAGAGTAGAACCGTTCCATAGTTTCCAAGGAGCAGCTGGTGGATTCAAACTGCCGACCTTTTGGTTAGCAGCCATAGCTTGCTGTAACTCTTAAGCACCGCACCACCAGGGCTCCATCACAAAGAACTAGGCAGAGACAATTGATGTAGGAAATAGAGGACCCCCACCCCAGATGGGGGCTCTTCTTTTTTATTCTGCAAGGCTTGAGTAGTTGGCAGAATTGTGACTCCCTGGGCATGTGGAAAAGGAGCCCTAGTGGTGCAGTGGTTAAGCGCTTGGCTGGTAACCAGAAGGTTGGCAGTTTGAATCCACTAGCTGCTCTGATGGAGAAACATGTGGCAGTCAGCTTCTGTAAAGATTTATGGCCTTGGAAACTCTATGGCACAGTTCTACAGGGTTGCTATGAGTCGGAATCGACTTGATGACAGTGGGTTTTGGTCGGTTGGGCATGTGGATAGATTGGAGGATACTGGCCAGACAGTCAAGACCTTACTCAGCTTTGTACATTGTAATTGACTCCCCAACATACGGTTTACCTTACCCCCTTGTACATCAGGAATGGCATTTTGGAAGTTGACTCCTTGGTAACCCCATCCCCCAGCTAATGTTTGGATGAGGCTTAAGCTGCTGAGTATCTGGTGTTCCCCTGGCTATAAATTAGTCCAGAGATGGGCACGTGACGCAGATTGGCCCAGTCATCTTGAAAGGAAGTACTTTCAGTCAATGGTTGGGTAGTTGTGCACTTTCCCTCTCCTGCTGCCCATATACCTGGATGCACAGGGTCAGTTGCCACTGTCAGCCATCTTGTGACAGAAAGTGAACCAGCCTTATAACGAAGTCCATGCTGAGAAGAGCAGAGGAGAGAGACTTAAAGAACTTCTTCTTTTTTTTAAGAACTTGCTCTTGAAGATCATTAAGCCACATTCCCAATCAACCCTGATGTCATGAATATTGGCTTTTGTCCACTCAACTTCCATTCACCCTTCCTAACTGAACCGTGACCCTTAGTTCTAGTGGGGGATCTGATTGATTTAAGCCAGTTGGGCATGCCCTGGTGCCTGTGATAGTCCAGGAGTGATTCAGATGGCCCAATCAGACTGAAGGGAAGGTCTTATATTCCACGCTTGGTTAGAGGTCTTTTTCTTTGAATGTGAGTAAGGAAACACATTGCCTCAGTTGCTGCAGGCAGCCATCTTTGGACCATCGGGCAGTCAGACTTAGAATGATGCTCTGATGACATCAGAGTCATTGGCATTCTGCACCTGCTGCCTTTCAGTCATTTGATCTAATAAATTTCTTTCATGTTGAAGCTGGGTTGAGCCATGGTTTCTCTTACTTACACCTTGAAGCATCCCGTTTGTCAGCTCAGAGAAGAGCATGGGGAATCTGGAGACATCTTCCTGTGTCTAGAATATTCTAGCTATATGAAGCGCCCATGGACATGGATTCCCCGAGGAGGCAGCTGGTTCCTTCACAAGTGACTTTTGTGTCACTTGCTGTCAGTGATCGGGGAAGGATGTTCTCCGTGTCAGGGCCACACTGCATGTTTTCAGCACAGCCTCCAGCACCATCAGCTGCAGAATCCTTGTGATTCAACTTCATTCAGATCCCAAACACCCACAATGTGCCAGGGCCCAAGCCCTCCTCTAGGTAGGTGCCAGGGTTGAGGAGATGAACCTGACACAGTCCCTGAGCGCGATCTTCCGTGAAGAAAGCCTGACAACCCTTCCAATGTGAGAGGCTGCAGGGAAGGGACTTTAACCAATGACTGCCAAGTGGCCCATGTCGCCTTCCTGTGGGCAGTTGACTAAGGATCTGAGAGACAGTAAGGAAAGGTCACTGTCTTTGAGTGTGACTAACCTGGTTCTTGTCACAGCCTCATCATTTATAGTCATGTGCTCTTGGGCCTCAGTTTCCCCACTTATAAAATTTGTACTGACCCCTAGGGCTGTCATGCAGAGAAGAATATGGAATGCTCCGCACATGACAGTTGGAGCTCTGCAAATGCCAGCTTCCCTTCTTCTTCATCTCAGTCTCGTGGGTGCTCCCTCCATGGATTAATTGGTCCATGGCTCTGCCTGGAAATGATCCCCGCTCCGAGTTGCCCCCACCTTTCTAGGCTGCACCCATCCCCATGTAGCCTCCCTGGGCCAGTGCTCTGAATGGATGCATCTCCTGACTTCACTGTCCTGGGCATAACCAAGGCCACCCCGGGCCAGTAGAGGTGGTTTCTGGGGGTCTGTTTGGGACTTGTGGCAGAGTCTGCCTGGCGCTTCCCCCTTGGCAGGCCAGCTGTACTTGGCACTTTTGAGACCTGAAGCAGAGCTTTGGCTCTGCTCTGCCTGGCATGAACAGGGGGTCCTCAGGTATGGAAGCCCTTGCTGTCCTTGGCATATGCAGATTCGTTGGAGAGATTATCTGCCTAGGAGCTAGAGGCAGCAGCTCCTTTAATTTCTGACTCTCCTTGAGTCAGAATAGACTAAAACTCTGTGTCAGTTAAGAGGTGCCATTGGAGGGCTCCTTGGGGAACTCCAAGAATGAGAGGATTCTGTCCAAGAACCCTCAAACGTCAGTGTTGAGACACACGGCCCAAGGGACAGTTTCTTAGGTGAGGCAGGGGCAGAAAGAGACATGTCAGCATCTGCTTAGGCTCCACAACTGCAGAAGAGTGGTGTCTGTTCAGGGCCCTCGAGTCAGACGCTTGGAGGTTTGGCAAAACCTCTCACAGTGTGAGAACCAGGAAGCCGGCTGACTGACACCAGACCCTTCCATCAGCCTCAAAGCGGTGGCTTTAAACACAGGCATGCTCCAGTTCCAAGCTGTCTTCAGTTGATCCCAGCCATACCTGAGAGCACCTGTTCACCGTCGCTGCTGTCCTGCTTTGTTTGATAACACGATCCCCTCCTGGTCACTAGAACATATGGTGGAAGCAATAAAACAGGTAAAAGACCAGCAGGCCTTCTACTAACTATGCTTTGTGGTCTTTCATTTGTTCAAGTCCTCCAGCTGAGCATGTACTCTGTTTAAACGATGGGCTGAATAGCATCTAAACTTGGTTTCTTTCTTCAGACAAAACGTTTAGGCTAACTGATCGTTATAGATTGAATTGTGTCCCTCCAAAAATATGTGCTGGAATCCTAACCCCTATACCTATGGATGTAATGCCATTTGGAAATAGGGTTTTCTTTATCATGTTAATAAGGCAATTTTCAGTGTAAGGTGTGTTTTAAACTTACTCACTTTTGCGACATAAAAGAGCAAATTAGGCACAGAGAAGCAAGCAAGCAAGCACAGAGGGGAAGATACTGCCATGTGGAGATCGCGAGGGAACGTGGAGAAGAATACTGGAGAAACTGAGATGGGATTTTCCTCCGGAGCAGACTAGCAGAGCCTTCCCCTAGAGCTGGTGCCCTGAACTCAAACATCCAGCCTCCTAGACTGTGAGAAAACAAATTTCTGCTTGTTAAAGCCACGCACTTGAGGTATTTCTGTTATAGCAGCACTAAGAAACTAAGACACTGATGCCCTTTAATAAAACACTCTTTTGTTTGAACTGGCAAAAAAAAAAAAAAAAGATACTCTCTAGTCTTGGCTGTGGCAGACAGTCCCAGCTGAGCCTAAACTGGCTTCAGAGTTGGGGTCCTGCAGAATGTCAGATACACTGTGTTTGTTCAGGGGCCTCTATATTTTTTTGCTTCAAGGTGAATCCATGTGAATCCCAGGAAGTAGGCTGGGGGACATCAGACTCTTCTGGGGATTTCTGTGGGCCTTTCTTTGCATGGTTGGTATGCACAGAGTTTTGTTTCTTGGCAAGTTTTTTTTTTTTGTTTTTTTTTTGGTGGTAGAGGTCCCCAGCAGAGATAGGTGGAGATAGGAGAGATGGAGACCAAGGAGGAAAAGAGGTAGCATCTGGACTGGTTTAATCCTGGGTGAGGGGGTGAGAGGCAGAAGCTGAAGGAGCTGCTTTCCCGAGGGAAGCTGTAAGCTCTGGGATAAGCCCTGCTGCTTTGGTGCCTGGGGACAGAGCTGGAGGGCAGTGCATCCACTTGGAGGGCTGGTGGCTGTGGCAGCAATGGGAGGCAGCACCCTTGGCATGAGCAATTGCCCTCCCCCCAGGGGCAATGGCTTCAGGGTGGCTCCCTTCATAAGTAGAACCAGAAATCCAACAAGGGTGGGGCCCATGTGATGCTCATGAATAGCTTGCATGTGAGCATACGTGAACACAAATGGTGGGGGCCATTTGCAAGTGGATGGAGTCCTCCTTCAGCAAGGAGGGGCAGAAGGACAATAAGAAGGTGATGTTTAAGCTGAGCTTAGAAAGAGCAGGGGGAGAAGGCAAGGAAGGTCATTCCAAGCAGGAGGACCAAAACACCCATTGCCATCAAGTCGACTCTAACTCAGCAACCCTATAGGAAAGTAGAACTGCCCCACAGGGTTTCCTAGGCTGTAATCTTTATGGAAGCAGACTGCCACATCTTTCTCCCATGGAGTGACTGGTGGGCTTGAACCACCAAGCTTTCGGTTAGCAGCTGAGAGCTTAACCATTCTACCACCAGGGCTCCTTGCAGGAGGACCAGCATGTGCAAAGGCATGAGTGACTGATGGTGACTTAGGACGGGCAGGGGCATCTGGTCTGGTGGGTGGGTGCACAGGATGCATAGCGGGATGAGAGGAGGGGTGAGAAGTGAAGATAGAGGGACCGTGGGGGTGGCTTATGGTGGACCATTGCATGCCAGGCTAAGAGGTTTGGGTTTTGTCTTGAGAGCAGTGGGGAGCCACAGATGGCTTGTAAGCAGAGTTGCATGGCCACACACATATTTCAGATTTGTTTGCCAGAGCTGTATGGAGGATGGATTAGAGGGGCAAGCAGTCTGGAGGCAAGAAGGTGGAACGCAAGGCAGTAGCGGTGGAAATAACCCCTCACCACTTTCTTAGCTCATTTCCCTCCAGCCCTGCCCTGACCCCAGGTCCCCAGAGTGTGTCACTTGTCAGAAGAGCAGAGTCTGCCTGCTGGCTGGTGGGGAGGGCGGGAACCTCCTGTCCCTGCTCATGCTGGGCCCAGGGGAAGGGCTGGCTGGGCAGCTGGCAGCTTGGCAGGGAGAACATTGTCTGCTCTGCTGTGTCTGCAGCCACCGCCGCTGGGCAACCTGATTAATGACCCACGAAGCCCAGGGCTCCTCATGGGTCAGCAGCCCCATCTCTGCAGCAGCGGCCAAAGGAACCTCCTGCTCCTGCCTCCTGCCATCCTGTGGCTGGTGCCTGCGGGTTGGCTCTGGCTCTGACATTCCAGGAAACGTGGACATCCCCCCTCCCCTAGCTCTTCCACCTTTTTTGCTAACCATTCGCCCAGTCTCTTTTAAATCCTGGCCCCAAATGCTCCTCCACCGGACAGACCTTACGGAATTCACTCCCAGCCTACTGTGTTCGGGCTTGTTGTTTACTATATCCCCGGGGCTGAACTTTGCATCAGCCACACAGTTTTTGTTGTTAGCTGCCATTGAGTCAATGCACAATGAGATCAGACTGTTGTGATCCATAAGGTTTTCACTGACTGATTTTTGGAAGTAGATCGCCAAGCCTTTCTTCCTAGTCTTAGTCTGGAAGCTCCCCTGAAGCCTGTTCAGCATGAAAGCAACACACAAGCCTCCACTGACAGATGGATGGTGGCTTTACTTGCGGTGCATTGGCCAGGAGTTGAATCCGGATGTCCTACATAAACCAAGCCAAACCTATTGTTATCGAGTCAATTTTGACTCATGGCAACTGGGTGGCACAAATGGTTTGTGCTCAACTACTAATCTAAGTGAGTCCTGATGGTGCAGTGGTTAAGAACTCGGCTGCTAACCAAAAGGCAGTTTGAATCCACCAGCCACTCCTTGGAAACTATATGGGGCACTTCTATTCTATAGGGTCGCTATGAGTCAGCAGTAGGAACCCACCCAGCCTTGCCGTGAAAGAAAGGCCTGGCAATCTGCTTCCGTAAATATTACAGCCAAGAAAACCCTATACCACACCCATACCCACTGCCATCGAGTGGACTCTAACTCATAGAGACCCTATAGGACAGAGTAGAACTGCCCCATAGGGCTTCCAAGGAGCGCCTGGTAGATTCAAACTGCTGACCTTTTGGTTAGCAGCCATAGCTCTTAACCACCATGCCACCAGCGTTTCCAGAAAACCCTATGGAGCAGTTCTGTTCTATAACACACAGGATCACCATGATCTTCTACATAAAACCCAAAACCAAACCCATTGCCGTAGAGTCGATTCCAACTCATAGTGACCCTATAGGACAGAGTAGAACTGCCCCATGCGGTTTTCAAGGAGCAGCTGGTGGATTTGAAGTGCCGAGCTCTTAACCACTGCACCACCAGGGCTCCTGCCGACCTTCTACGTGGGGGCAAGAATTCTCCCACTGAACCACTATTGCCTTTAGGCACACAGTTGTTGTGTTGTTAGGTGCTGTGTCGATTCAGAGCCATAGAGATACCAAGTGACAGAGTAGAACTGCCCTATAGGGTTTCCTAGGCTACTGTGAGGGAGCAGATTGTCAGGTGTTTTCTCCCGTGGAGCTGCTGCTGGGTTCGAACCACCGACCTTTCAGTTAGCAGGTGAATACTTAACCGTTGCGCCACCAGGGCTCCTTTTCATTACCAATTTTTGTGTGTGTGTCTGCTTTAGGTGAAACTTTACAGAGCAAAACAGTTTCCCATTCAACCATTTATACACAAATTGTTTTGTGACATTGATTGCATTCCCTGCAATGTGTCAACATTCTCCCCTTCCGCACCCCAATTCCCTATTACCATTTGTCCATTTTTTCTGTCCCTTCCTGCCTTCTCATCATTGCTTTTGGGTAAGTGTTGCCCTTTTGGTCTCGTATAAATGACTGAACACATTCCTCACGTGTGTTATTGTTTGTGTTATAGACCTATCTAATCTTTGGCTGAAGGATGAACTTCGGGAGTGGCTTCAGTTCTGAGTTAAAAGGGTGTCTGGGGGCCATAGTCTCAGGGGTTCTTCCAGCTTCTGTCAAACCAGTAAGTCTGGTCTTTTTTTTCCGTGAATTTGAATTTGTTCTACATTTTTCTCCCACTCTGTCCAGGACCCTCTATTGTGATCCCTGTCAGAGCAGTTGGTGGTGGTAGCCTGGCACCATCTAGTTCTTCTGGGCTCATGCTGGTAGGGTGTGGTACTTGTGGTCCATTATTCCTTTGGACCAATCTTTCCCGTGTGTCTTTGGTTGTCTTCATTCTCCTTTGCTCCTGACAGGATGGGGCCAGTAGATGTATCTTAGATGGCTGTTCGCAAGCTTTTAAGACCCTAGACACTACTCACCAAAGTTGGATGTAGAACATTCTCTTTATGAATTTTGTTACGCCAGTTGACCTTGATGACCCCCATGACCATGGGCCCAGCCCTCAGACCCAGTAATTCAGTCCCTCAGGGTTTTTGGATGTGTCTATGAAGTTTCTATGACTTTGCGTTGGTCAAGTTGTGCTGACTTCCTCTACATTGCGTGTTATCTTTGCTTTCACCAAAGTTACCGCTTATCTACTATGTAATTAATGGTTTTCCCTCCCCAACCCTCCCCTCCCTCACAACCATCAAAGATTGTTTCTTTCTGTGTGTAAACCTTTTTATGAGTTTTTATAATAGTGGTCTCATACAGTATTTGTCCTCTTGTGATTGACTTATTTCACTCAGCATAACGCCCTCCAGATTCATCCATGTTGTGAGATATTTCACAGATTCATTATTGTTCTTTATCATTGTGTAGTATTCCATTGTGTGTATGTATCATAATTTGTTTATCCATTCATCTGTTGATGGACACTTAGGTTGTTTCCATCTTTCTGCTATTGTAAATAATGCTGCAATGAACATGTTGTGTGCATATGTCTGTAACGGCTCTTATTTTCTAGGATATATTCCTAGGAGTGGGATTGCTGTATCATATGGTATTTCTGTTTCTAGCTTTTTAAGAAAGCGCCATATTGTTTTCTATAGTGGTTGGACCATTTTACATTCCCACTAGCAGTGCATAAGAGTTCCAATCTCCTCCCAGCCTCTCCAACACTTGTTATTTTCTCTTTTTTTAATTAGTACCAGTAATGTTGGGGTGAGATGGTATCTCAGTGTAGTTTTGATGTGCATTTTCTCTAATGGCTAATGATCGTGACCATTTCCTAATGTGTCCATTAGCTGCCTGAATGTCTTCTTTGGTGAAGTGTCTGTTCATGTCCTTTGCCCATTTTTTGATTGGATTATTTGTCTTTTTGTTGTTGAGGTGTTGCAGTATCTTGTAGATTTTAAAGATTAGATCCTTGTCGGATATGTTGTAGCCAAAATTTTTTTCCCAGTCTGTAGGTTCTCTTTTTACTCTTTTGGTGAAATCTTTTGATGAGCATAAGTGTTTAATTTTTTGGAGCTCCCAGTTATCTAGTTTCTCTTCTGGTGCTTGTACATTGTTAGTTATGGTTTGTATCTTATTTATGCTGTATATTAGGCCCCTAGGGTTGTCCCTATTTTTTAATTCCATGATCTTCATACTTTAAAGTTTTATATTTAGATCTTTGATCCATTTTGAATTAGTTATTGTGTATGGTGTGAGGTATGGGTTCTGTTTCATTTTTTAAGAGATGGACGTCCAGTTTTGCCAGCCCCATTTGTTAAAGTGACTCTCTTTTCTCCATTTAACGGTCTTTGGGCTTTTTAATTTTTTTGTGTTTTCAGTATTGGAATGCATGCTTGCTAATTGAGTGTGTTTAAATCTCTGGCTGGTAATATGGATTTTGAGAAATATGATCTGGTAATGCGAGCCACCAATAGGGCGAGTGGCACTCTGGTGCCACTGATCTGTGGTATGACAATATACCAATAAGAACTAAATAGAGAATTTATTGCAGGCGCCTTTCCATTAGGTTACATGGGCAACCTCTGGTTTTCCTAATATGACACAGAAAAATCAAAACAAACCCATCAGGGCTCCCTAACTGTCATACAGGAAAGCCATAATTACGCTTGCAAGCCTTATCTCACAAATAAAGGAAAAAAAGTTTACAAAAGTTTATAAAACTAACACATTCAGGAAGCATCACTTAATAGAAAGCTCATCCTATACAACAATAAGGCTCCAACTCCGGTCTGCTGAGCTTCATGCATTTCAGAAGAGACCCACCTTGACGCTAAATGCATTAGAACCAGAATAAAGCACTATCTGTGAGGTCCAACGGCATAAAAAGTGGCTGGTATACCATTAAACCAATAGTAACTAAAGAGTTAAGGCACACAGTAGGACTTCAAAATTATGTCTTGAAGAAGTCCATGCTTTTTCTCTCCCCTTTCTCAACCCTCCTGTAACCATAGTCTGGCCCTGTATTATCTCTTTTCTTGAGGGTCTGTATCTGCATATTCTGTTTGCCTAAGCACCATCTTCCCCATCAAACTAGCAACTCCCCAAGACTGAGGATCTGTCTCCTCCTTTAGACTGGCGGCTTCAAAGGTCTAGTTTTTCTTTTCTCTTAAACCGGGCACTCCCCAAGGACAAGGACTGTGCCTTCCCCTCAATCTAGGAGCCCCCCAAAGTGCAGGGCTCTGTTTGGGACTGTCCTGTCTGCTTCTCCTTTACCCCAAGCCTAGCTCTGCCTTGGGCAGACCCTGAAGGGTCTCAGGGGCTGCAGGATAAGCCTCCTGGCTTGTCTGGAAACAGCAGGGCTGAGCTGGGGTGTAGCCTGTGAGGATTTGCCTGGGACCAGAGCTCTTGAGGCATGGCTAGAGACCAGGTAGTGAGCTGTCTCGGGCCACAAGAGCCCAGAGACTCCCGGGCCTAAACCAGCCCTCTGGGCACAGGCCCAGCACCTGGAAAAGTGGTGACTTCTGCATCCAGAAGTCTGAGTGAGGTGGGCAGAAGGGTGGTTCCTGGCCAGCCGACTGACTCCTTATGCCTCCTGTGGGCTCTGTCTTGGTTGGCGGCAGGTGGACAACCACAGCTACTACGTGTCCCGCCTGTACAGCGCTGGTGAGCCCCGCAGCCGGGAGCTGTGGGTGGATGTGACCGAGGCCAACCAGAGCCAAGTGAAGGTCCACAGAATCCTCTCCAGCACCCACCGGCAGGCTTCGGTGAGTGCCCTGGTCCCAGCAGCGCTGCCATGGGCTGGGAGGCTGGGGGCCAGCCCACCCTGCCTGGTTAGCGGGCACGCCTGCAAGCTGGGGTCTAGGAGGTGTCTTCCAGGGGAACCCAGGGGGCTTGACCAGAGCTGGGGTGTCCACCTGTGGTCCTGGGGGTGTGCCCTGGGGATGCCTGTCCCTCACCCTTTCCAGACAAGCATGGGGCAGTATGAGTTCCCAGCCCCTAGGCCTTGGCCTCAGCCCGTGCTGACTCTCTCCCATCCCCTGCAGAGAGTGGTCTTGTCCTTTGATTTCCCTTTCTATGGGCATCCTCTGCGGCAGATCACCATAGCAACTGGAGGTAAGGCCGTGTCAGCTGGCCCTGGGGAGGGTTTGGAGATCTTAGCTAGAACCTGGGGGCCTCCCTGAGGGGTTCATGGGAGATGGGATTGTATGAATGGGCTGGGGAAGAAACCCACATTGCTCTCTTGGGAGCCCTACTCTCTGTTGGGTGGGAAGTCAGAGAATGCCTCAGACCACCTCACTCACATCAGCCAACTTGTTCTTTGGGGAGAAAGATTAGACACAGAGACAGAGACAGAGATGATAGAGATATATAGTTAGGAGCCCTGATGGCATAATAGTTAAGCGTTCAGCTGCCAACTGAAAGGTTGCCAGTTTGAACCTACCAAGAGCTCCGCTGGAGAACAGACCTGGCAATCTGCTCCCGTAAAGATTTATAGCCTAGGAAACCCTCTGTCATACAGGCTTACTATGAGTCAGAATTGACTCGATGGGATACAACAACAAACAGATATAGATACAGTGTGTGTATGTGTGTGTGTGTGTGTCTGTCTCCCTCTTGGCCAGCTGGGGCCAGTGTAGGCAGTCCTGTGATTCCTGTGTTTCTGAGTCAGTGAACAAGAGGGAGAGGGAAACAGCATTGAGAGCCTGGGTTCTTGGGACCGGGGCCCTAAACAGCTCCCTGCTGATATGATTTGATTCCTGTGCACCTCCCCAGGGACTGAGATGGGGCGGGGTGGGGGTTACCTCCTCTTTCTGCCCCTTCCCTTTACCCTCCAGTCTGTGCCCTTCTCTGATCCGGGGCCCTTTAGCTCTATATGCTGCAAGCCCAGAGCCCACCAGGGCTAGAGATGGGGGTGGGGTAGAGGTCTGAAGCTCATTTCAGCTTCGTTGGCACTGCTTCTTCCTGCACTCGGGAAACAGGAAACACCCCGGAAAACAGTCCCTCTGGGCCATCTCCGGTGACTTCTCTGCACCTCTCCCCACCCCAGGCTTCATCTTCATGGGCGACGTGATCCACCGGATGCTCACAGCTACTCAGTACGTGGCCCCCCTGATGGCCAACTTCAACCCTGGCTACTCTGACAATTCCACAGTGGCTTACTTTGACAATGGTGAGACCAGAGCTCAGAGTCTGAGTTATGAAGCTCCAGGATTCCCTTGATCCAGCCCTCTTGGAGGAGCGCAAGGCCCAGAGAGGGCAAGGGATTTGCCCATAGTCACACAGCAGCAAGGCAGTCATCCCACCTTTCTGTGCTACTTCCTGATCTGTAAGATGGGAACAAAAATGCTTTGTACCTCGTAGGCTCTGAGGAGACAATGAACTGAAAGTTCTTGGCTCTCAGTAGAGGTGAAATCAATGTTAGGGTCCTTTATTATTCCTCATTCTCAGCAGGTGTCCCTTGAGCACCCCCACCCCAGGAGAACAGAACTTTTCCCCATTTCTTTTCCTTGTCGTGTCGAAGGGTAGGGATAGGCCAGAAGGAAGTAAGTGCCTGGGGTAAGAAATAGCCAAGTATGGTGTCTGGGGGCTGAAGAAGGATCTGGTTCCTCTCCAGCTTGGGAGCCAGGCTCATGTTCATGGGCTCCTCGGCTCCTGCTCCAGTCAAATTTGCTGACTGCCTTGTAACCCCTAAGGGATCCAGCTACTGGCCACTCCACACTGGTCCTCGTCTCTGCACCACCTCCCCTTCCAGCCAGGTCTCTGTTCTTCTCCCCAGGGACAGTCTTTGTTGTTCAGTGGGACCACGTCTACCTCCAAGGCCGGGAGGACAGAGGCAGCTTCACCTTCCAGGCAGCCCTGCACCATGACGGTCGCATTGTCTTTGGCTACAAAGAGGTGAGGGGGCCCAGCTGCAGAGATGGATGTGCTTGGAGCCTTTTTTTCTTTCATTCAGCAAATATTTGTAGAGAATGGGGCTTGGAGCTGGGGATACGGCAGTTGGTAAGATGGCTGTGGGCTCTGCACTCGTGGAGCTTACATCTGAATGTATAACTGCCGCTATGCAAGTGCTCCTCAATAGAAATGCCTGGTTCCAGGAGGGCCTCTCAAGGGGCTTTTCATCTTGGCAAGGTCAGGGAAGGCTTCCCTGAGGAAAAGAGTTGAGATCTACAGGATGAGTAGGAGTTAACAAAGCAAAGAGAAGAGGGAAATATGTTCCAGGAAGCAAGAATAGCATGTGCAAATGTCCTGTGGCTGGATAGAGCATGACTAATATAAAGCACTGAAAGAAGGCAGCATGGCTGGAGGGGAGTGAGGGATGGGGATGTGAGCTAAAGGTGGAGCGGTATGTAGGTGAGGCCAGCCATGCAGGGCTCTAATTCTAAGAGCAAAAGGAAGTCACTAAATGGATCTAAATGGGGGTGGGAGGGTGAGTGTTGAGGAGGTAGGAGGGTGGATTACAGGGACACAGCCAGATTTGCCTTTGAAAAGGGTTACTCTGGCTTCAAAGTAGAGAACAGATTGGAGAGGACTCGGAGGGCTAGAAAATGAGGCCCTTGCTGAGGTCTGGAGAGAGGTCATGGGAGCTTGGAGTGGGCTGGGGGAGTTGGGGTGGCTGGAGAGAACTGGTCAGATGTGAAAGTCACTTAGGTTAATTAACAGGATTTGGAGATTTATTGGGGGGAGGGGAGGAAATAAAGGAAAGGGAAGGACTGAAGATGACTCCCAGTTTCCGGCCCCCTTGGAAGTGCTATTCTCTGAGATGGAGAAAAGAAGAAGGAAATGCTTGAAGGTGGTGTTGGGAAGACATGGGATGCAGATTGGGGCATTGGGTTTGTGGTGTCTTTGAGTCCTCCAAGAGGGCCAAACAGGCAGATGGGTCTGGATTTCAGAGGAAAGTTCTGGGCTTGCCAGAGACTGTTTGGGAGGTAGATGGAGCTTCTTCTCCCACTGCAGATCCCCATGTCCGTCCTGGAAATCAGCGCCTCCCAGCACCCGGTCAAAGTAGGCCTGTCAGATGCTTTCATGATTCTCAACCCATCCCCAGATGTGCCAGGTGAGTCTGCAGGGACCCAGCTGGTTGCTCAGCTGAACCTAGGCTGGTGGGGGGATGGTGGTGGAGGTGAGGGAATGGATGGAGGAGAGTTGGGTGTGAGCTGAGGGAGGAAAGGAGGTGTAACGGGTTTCCAAATCTTCTTTGTTCAAGTAGAAGAAGCACTTTTTCCTATCAAATCTTTGGTGGGAGGCACTGGGACAATCAGGGCCTTTCCACTTAGCATCCTCTCCACTGAGAAAATCTCCAGAGACCCCAAATTCGAGTTCTTGAGTGCTCCCAGAACACAGCCATAATTTCCTCCCCACCCCAGGTGATAGGAGGGGCATCACAGAGGAGATCAGGAAACAAGAAGCCAGTCTCAGCCATGTCATTACCTCTCTGTGCTTTGTCAAACCACATCCCTCTGTAGCCTCAGTTGCCTCATCTATGAAATGGGGGAGTAGGTAGAGTGGTGTTTCTTCCTCTCAGGTCCCCCTCCAGCTCTGACATTTTAGGGAACCACAAGCTCTTTCTATCCCTGGGCCCCAGTTCATAATCCTGCTTCTGTCCCCACCCCTCCCCCATGAGAATCTTGAATTCATACTCCTGGGGAGGTTGTAGGCACCCCCTTCACTGCTTCTAGACCCTTGGCTCAGAGACTTTTGAACTTGGCCTCTCCTGCTGAGCTGTGTGTGCATAAGTTCTGCCTTATAACCTGGGAAGATCCTATAGGACCCCAGGTAGGTCTGGGGAGGAGACTCTCGTCTGCTCTTCTCCATCCCTACCTGTGCTTGATGGAGTCTGGGGACGTTCTGAGTACCACTCTGGCCATGCCAGGTCAGATGAGAGAACATGCTTGGGAGAAGCCATCCCTGATGCCTTCCTGTAGATCGCGAGGGACCACCATTCTGTGAGAGCTAGAGCTGTAGTGGAAGCATGTTTACTTACGTCTGTTGGTTGAATTCAATCAATACACATGTCTTCAGCTCCTACTATATGCTAGGCCTATTGTGTGCTGGGTGCTGTTGAGATACAACGAAGAGGAAGACATAGTCCAGCCACTGAGGAATTCATCATCTGAGAAGAGCCTTGGTCCTTAATGGAAATCTGAGGGAAAGGACCAGATCTCATGTTACAAGCCTATATCCAGCACCTTCTATGTGCAAGGGAGGCTGGGTTAGAGTCCAAACTCTCCATAAGCTGTCTGAGCTTTGGCAAGTCACTTAACCTCTCTGGGTTTATTTCTTTATCTGTAAGAAGGGGACAAGAGTGGTACTTTGCCTCTTGCAGTTACTGTGAAGATAAATGCAATTATATATATAAAGTGTTTGGCCTAATGTCTGGTACATCATGCCTGAGTCCTGCATTAGAATATCTTCTTATGCCAGCCTTTGGCGCATAACTCAGTACTTTATAATCCAGCAAGACATCTGGTACTGTAGCAAACAATACAGGGATAGGGGTATTGGCATCCTGATACTGGTGTGTCACAGGTCGGAGGCTGCAACTGCAGCATTTTCGCGTGGCTTTTGTGGCTAAGGCAAAAAGCGACGTGCTATAGTGGCAGAGTGTCCCAAACTTTAGTCACTTGCGCATCACCTTTGGGATTTGCCATCTCCATGAACCACTGTTCTATTATTTATTAACGCTTTTCTTTAGACTAATTTCTTAAATTATAATTTTTATGAATAAGTATGTCTTGTCTAAAATTCAAAGGATACACAAGAATGTACAGAAAAAATTAGATTTCTCTCCTGCCGCTGCCCTCTGTCCCCCACAGTATTTTATTGGATCCTCTCCCCAACATTGTGAGTGAGGTCTGTAAGCTTATTGTGCCTTTCTGAATGAGGATGCAGGACTTCAGAGAGGGGGAGTGACTTGCTTGTGGTCACACAGCTATGAAAGGGAGAACTCAAACCCAGCTCTTCTCAATTTCAGTGCCAGGTCCACTATCAAGCCTTTCCTCATCTGACCCACCCCTCACTACACCCAGAAAGATGATTCCTTCCCTCCTCAGCTCCCCCACACCCCACAGCCCTTTGCACACACCCCCAGGGTGTTGTACAGGACAGTTCTTTTTGTTGTTGTTGATTTCATGTTACTATTTCTTTTTTTTTTAATTTGTTTTACTTTTTGTTGTTATCGTTGAGAATGTACACAGCAGAACATAGACCAATTCAACAATTTCTACATGTATAATTCAGTGACAGTGATTATGTTCTTCAAGTTGTACAACCATTCTCACCCTCCTTTTCCCAATTGTTCCTCCCTCATTGACATAAACTCACTGCCCCCTGAGTTTCCTATCTAACCTCTTGAGTTGCTGTTGTCAATTTGATCCCATATAAATAGCAGGACACTTCTTAGTGTCCAGGCTTTATTCCTCCACCACCCCCTCCGTGTACATCATAGGACCTGTAAGGACAGGGACTGCTCTGTTCCATCAGTGTCTCTCTCACAGGGCCCGTGCATGGCAGAGTCTCAGGAGATGTGTGTTGGATATCAAGCTGTTGAATGAGGGTAAATTAGAGGAAGTCCGATCCCCTGGGAGTATCTGTATCTGAGGCTTCTCTGTGATTCTGGAATGAAAGACTATTTTAGAGCAAGGCCGGGTGAAGGGGTCGAGCAGGAAGCACAGCCCACCTGAAATAACATGAGGGAGGCTGCTCCTGCTCAGTGAGGCCAGGAGAAGACTCAAGCACTCTATTGTGGGAGCTGCCGGATTCTATGACTCCAGGCACTGTGTGCTGAAGTATTGGGTGCACCCACCAGGTGAGAGCCAAGACCTAACCCCAGACACTGCCCAGGGGCTCCTGCCTCCAGTTTCCCTTTCTTCCACCATCCATTCTTTCTTGTCACTCCTCTTGGCATGATCTTTCTAAAACCAGATCTGATCATGTCATTCTCTGACCCCGTGTTGCCTACAGGACCAAGTCCTTTGTGTGGCATTCTAGGCCCTGCCCTACGGGGCCCAGCCTATCTTTATATGCTCATGTCCATACCCTCCCTTCACCCACCACTCACTGGTCTGCGTACCCTCTGTTCCCCAATGTGCCTTATATAAAATGCCCCTCACCTCTACCCTCCACCACTTGGCAAAATCCCACCCATCCATTGGTCCAGCTCAGATGTTGCCTCCTCCGTGCAGCAGAATCATGGTGTCCTCCTCTATCCCCCTAGCACTGTGTTGGTACCTTTACTGTAGAACTCACCACACTGTTCTAATCATCTGCTCACTAGCTGTGAGCTCCTTAGGGGGGGTGCTGAGCCCATGCCTGGGCCATAGCAGGTGCTCAGAAAATGAGTAACAATGAAAGAATGAGGTATGGATGCATTTGCTGGACAAAGGATGTCACTGAGGGATGCGTGCAGCAGAGACCGTGTCCTCTGCTCCATGGTGACCCTGGGACAGGGGCCGGATGCCACTTGAGTTGAGGGTGAGTGATTTGGTAATGGCATCCCTTTTTGTTGGAGGTTTTTAACTTGGAGGTCCAGGCAGACTTTAGGAGGTCTGTGCACTCCTCAAATCGTATGCACGATACTGTGGTGTGGGGTACAGCATATTCACAATCATACATTTACCTGAGACAAGGTCAATGGCTTTCACTGGGCTTTAAAATGGACTGTGACCTTTGCTTTAGGAGTGATAGCTTTTATGTAGCTAAGAGATCAGATTCCTCTGGATCATCTGATATTCAAACCCAAAAGTAGGGAATTAGTGTAGATTAGGTTGAGTTGCAAATAACTGTAAACCCAAACTAAACCCATTGCCGTGGAGTCAATTCCGTCTCCTACTGACCCCATAGAACAGAGTAGAACCACCTCATAGGGTTTCTAAGGATGTAATCTTTATGGAAGCAGACTGCCACATCTTTTTCCCAAGGAGCCGCTGGTGGGTTCAAACCACCAACCATTCGATTAGCAGCCGAGTGCTTAACCACTGCGCCACCAGGACTCCTTTCCACAAATAACCAAACCAAAAAAAACCCCATTGTGGTCAAGTCAATTCCAATTCATAGCAACTCTGTAGGACAGAGTAGAACGGCACCATAGGGTTTCCAAGGCGTAAATCTTTATGGAAGAGACTGCCACATCTTTCTACTGCAGAGCAGCTGGTGGGTTCAAACCACTGACCTTTCTTTAGCAACCGAGTGCTGAACCACTGTGCCACCAGGACTCCTGCGAATAACAATAAACCAGTTACCATTGATTTGACTCCAACTCATGACGACCACATGTGTGTCAGAGCAGAATTGTGCTCCATAGGGTTTTCAATGGCTGATTTTTTGGAAGTTGATTGCCAGGCCGTTCTTCCAAGGTGCCTCTGGTGGACTCACACCTCCAAACTTTTGGTTAGCAGCCAAGTGCTGTAACCATTTGCACCACTCAGGAACTCCATCTTGTCTTACTTCCTTATGTAAACTGCTAAGCACGCTTATTTTTTTTTTTTTAATTTACTTCGGGGGAAGGCTTACAGAACAAATAGTTTCTCATGAAACAGTAG
>NW_004443990.1:15600427-15648979 GCF_000243295.1 Trichechus manatus latirostris | reverse complement strand
ACAACCCCACAACATGTCAACCCTCTAACTTCTCAACCTTTTTTTTTTTGGTGAAAATACACATAGCCAAAGATAAACCATTTCAAAAATTTCTACATGCACAGTTCAGTGACATTGACTACGCTCTTCCAAGTGTAAGCACACTTTTGAGCAGAGTCACAGGGTATACACTGATGAAGAGAAAAGATTCCTGTGCCGTTAGCAGCATCTTTTTGCAGAGACACTCCAAGCATACTTTATTTGACTGCAGGAGCTCCCAGAAGTCAAATGTAATTTCCTTCGCTCATTTATGTAAGAAACCCTTCACTTCACGGACAACATAAAAGCAACTTTAGCATAGCCAATAGCAAAACTGAATTAGTAGAATCAGTTACTTAAGATTTTATTGTATAAAGAGCTACAGATTGTAGCCTGTCCCTTGGATGGCCCCAGAATGGCCTCGGTTGGCGCCAACACTCTGGTCCTTCTCCTTTACCAGAAATTTGTTTTCTGGGAGGCAGACTGGAGTCCAGATATGTATCAGAGGCCTGCATGTGGGGGAAGTGGGAGGCTGAGGAGTGGGCTGCCAAAGGGTGAGGACCAGCTGAGGGAGGGGGGCAGGGTGTGGTCACCTGAGTGGCTGACTTGGTCTTCCCGCTTCTCCTGATAAAGCATCCTTCAAAGTGCTCTTCACTGGAGCTTTTTATCCATCTGGGGGCCCTTCCTCCCCCCTTTTCCCTTTTCTCTTCCGTTTTCTGCTCCACTTTGCCTATAGGGTCGCTATGAGTCGGAATTAACTCCATGGCAACGGGTTTGGTTGGTTTTTGGTTGCTCCGTATGTCTTGTCTTTTTTGTGTATCCTTCCTTTTCTCTGCCGTTTTTCTTTTTCTAGCCTTTTTTTTTTTTATTGTACTTTAGATGAAGGTTTACAGAACAAATAGTTTCTCATTAAACAGTTAGCACACATATTGTTTTATTACGATGGTTAACAACCCCAAACAGGTCAACACTGTCCCTTCTCAACCTCGGGTTCCCTATTACCAGCTTTCCTATCCCCTCTTGCCTTCTATTCCCTGTCCCTGGACTGTTGTGCCCCCTTAGTGTCATCTCTGCCCTTTTCCTACTTTGCCTCAATGCTGAGAAAGAATCCCCCTGGGCTGAAAGCTCCTTGGGGTGCAAAACCCTCATTGTGCTTATCTCTGGCTCTCCTACTGGGGCTCAGTTCATGATTATTGAATGAATAATCAAATAAATGAGCTAAGGAATAAATGAATGAAAACTTTCCCCCAAACTACCACCTTATATTTTTGACACTGTAAGCACCCATTCTGGGAGGACTTGTGGCTAGATCTGTCAGTCTCCTGATTTCTTCTGACCAGCCCAACTCCCTCCCACAGGTATCTGGTATTGAAACAAAACCAGACATGTAAACCTCTCTCTTTTTCTTTTTTTTCCACTTATGTATTGTCTATTTAGTATTTCCCCACCCATCCCATCCCTCATAACCAACAAAAATTGTTACTTTTTGTGTGTAAACTTTTTCATGAGTTTTTACAATAGAGGTCTCATACAATATTTGTCCTTTTGTGATTGACTTATTTCACTCAGCATAATGTCCTCCAGTTTCATCCATGTTATGAGATGCTTCACAGATTCATTGTTGTTCTTTATTGTTGCATAGTACTCCATTGTGTGTATGTACCATAGTTTGTTTATCCATTCATCTGTTGATGGGCATCTAGGTTGTTCCCATCTTTTTGCTATTGTGAACAATGCTGCCGTGAACTGGGTGTGCATATTTCTATTCGTGTGACATAAGCCTCTTTTGAACCATTAACATTTCTTGGTTGGGTGTCAGGGTGTTCCAGGTCTAGACCTCAGGATTTCTGAATCTTTGATGATTAGAAGAAGAGATAAAGTAGAACATTTCAAACTGCCAGAAATGTGGCTGTGGGGTAGCCACGTCTTGGTTCAGGGAGGGATCCCTCCAGTCACGCAGACGGAGGTTATTGTCCTCGGGTGAGCCCCAGGCGTTGACGAAATAATCCAAAAGCAAATAACTCAGGCAGGGATGTTAAGGATTTTGTTTATAAAAGAATAAAAATATTACAAAAGCCCCAGAATCAAACAG
This sequence comes from Trichechus manatus latirostris, assembly GCF_000243295.1. NCBI lineage: Eukaryota > Metazoa > Chordata > Mammalia > Sirenia > Trichechidae > Trichechus > Trichechus manatus. Next base: position 15,646,869 of record NW_004443990.1, on the reverse strand, counting down.
GTCCAAGTTAGCAGTTGAAGGGAGCAAATATTTTAAATTAGAGCTCTATTTCTACACACTCACCTTCATCCCCTTCCCTAACATCACTCATCTTACCCGGCCTGCTGGTGGGACACTGGTTTTGGAGGACATCTGACCATCTCTGGCACCACCCATATTTGGGGCACATCCCCGACTCTAGAAACCCATCTCTAGATTCTGGTGTGAGGCTTCCAGAGTCTCTGAAATCAGCTCTCTTGACGAGTCTGTGTCTCCATTCGTGCCCCAATCCTGAGTCTCCTTTGTCCTTGTCGTTGCACCTTCTTTCTGACTGAGGGTGAGCTCTCCCCTACATCCTTGCAGGTGGAGAAATCCTGAAAGCCTGTTGGGCTTTCTGTTCTGTTGGGCTCTAACTTAGGAAGGGTATATCTGGCTTTCTGTGGCTGTTTGGGGGCTGCCCTTTTGAGGAAGGCCATAATCTGTGGTGGGTTGGGAAGAAAGGGCATTCTTCCTTTGGGCTGTGGGCTGAAGTTGCAGTGAGTTGCTGAAGTTTTCATGACTATGTGTAACCCATTCTTCACAGTCACTTCTTGAGGACCTGTTAACTGCTAGGTCCACTGCTAGTGTCTGAGGGTACAGAGACAAATAGCATGCAGACTCTGCCTTTAGGGAGCTCACAGCTAGGTGGCCAGCAGTATAGCAGGATGACACTGGACATTGCACAGGGGGCTGTGGAGGGGGCCACTAACTCTGCCCAAGGGTGAGGGAAGGCTTCAAGGAGGAGATGTCTTTTGATCCAAACCTTGAAGGATGAGGCAGATAAAGGAAGAAGAATTTACATTAGATTCTAGACTCCATGGCTTCAGGCACTGTCTTAGTTATCTAGTGTTGTAACAACAGAAATACCACAAGTGGATGGCTTTAACAAACAGAGATTTATTCTTTCATAGTATAGGAGGCTAGAAGTTCGAATTCAGGGCGTCAGCTCTAGGGGAAGGCTTTCTCTCTATATTGGTTTTGGGGGAAGGTCTTTGTCATCAATCTTCCCCTGGTATAGGAGCTTCTCAGTGCAGGGACCCCAAGTCCAAAGGACACACTCCACTCCCCGTGCTTCTTTCTTGGTGGCATGAGGTCCCTCTCTCTCTGCTCTGCTTCTCTCTCCTTTTATCTCTTGTAAGATGAAAGGTGATGCAGACCACACCCCAGGGAAACTCCCCTTATATCTGATCAGGGCTGTGACCTGAGTAAGGGTGTTGCATCCTACCCTAATCCTCTTTAACATAACCTAATCTTGCCCCATTAACCACAGGCAGAGATTAGGATTTACAACACGTAGGAAAATTACATCAGATACAAAATGGAGGACAACCACACAATACTGGGAATCATGGCCTAGCCAAGTTGACACGTATTTTGGGAGGGACACAATTCAGTCCATGATGGGCTCCTTGGAAAGCAAGAGATGGGAGACCTGGAGCTTCACACTTATTTTTTATCGTATTATATTTTGGCTCTGAAAGAGGTGATTTTTCAGAAGGGAAGATGGTGAGTGGGGATAGAGCTGTGGAAGGCCACCTGGAACTTCCCCATCCTCCACCAAGACTTTCCATGGCTGTCCAGCTCACTCAAGGCCCAGGCCACCTTCTCATAGCCTTGGTGTGTCACACAAGGAGGGCTCTGCCAGCACATATGAGTCTTTGTGCAAATTGAAAATTGGTGCCCTTTCTGGGGAGATGAGTAATGAAAAGATGCTCTTCCTCACCACAGTCTATTTCAGACCCCACTCTGCCCTTGGTAAGTGGCTTCTCTTGTATCAGAGATCTGTGTATCTGTGTGTGAGTATGGAAGGGGGGGCTCTGTGAGTCTCACTCCCTCAGCCTTTGATGGAGGGTTCTTTCCTTTCCTAACACCAAGGTAACCCTGTAGACATCTGGTGATGACTGTTTGATATTTATGAGGCTTGTCTCTCTCAGATTTAGGGTTGTTTAGGAGAAAAATAAACACACAGTTATTCAATTGTTGGGATGTTGGTGTAATTATTTATTTTTAAAGGGAAAAGATGTAAATGTTTACTTTGGACATTTGTTAGAAACACAAGTAAGGATACTACAAGCAGTGGTGTGCCAGAGATTTTTGTACAAATTCAAGAGAGACGATTAAGCACATCTCTTCCCAAATCTGTGTGTAGTGACTCCCAGCTGGTAGCTTGAAATCGGGCATTGTAGGAGTATTTACACTACAGAAATTGGCAACCGCTATAAATGAAGACTCTCCATCCCCCAGTTGTTAAACATTTGTCTACATACCACTGACCATAATCTTCAATGACTTTGACTTTCTGGAGCTGCACTGAGTGTTGAGGCCTGAGCCTCTACCAAAACAAAACAAAACAAAAAAAAACCACCACTCCATAAATGTAGTATAATTAGTCCGTTTTCGGATAAGGCTTACAGTGCTTAAGTGTCTTGTCCTGGGCCTCCCTAATGCCTGTGGTTGCCCTCTTGATGCAGGCTTCTCTTTCCTCGTGTTCTCGGGTAATAGATGAGCCCTCTAGTGGCCAGTGAGTGGGTAGGGCCGTGTTTCAGGCCCAGGCCTGGAAGAGGGGCTGGGCAGACCAAACACTAAGTGGTTCTTTCCCCTGTAGAAAAACTCATTCACAAGGCTCAGAGGCTGGCTGGCTGCCTTTCAGATCTGAAGGAAACCTACTCCAAGTCATGGTTTCTTGGGTGGGTGTGAGTGGTGTGCTGGGAAATGTCACAGCATCTCAGGTAGCTGTTTAGCGAAGGCCTTTTCGTCTACGATCCCAGTTTTTTTCCTCCCGAGGATGTTGTAGCAGGTGTTTCTGTCTCTCCACTTCACAGACAAGAAAGTGAGACCCAAGTAACTTGCCGAAGGGCACCCAGCAACTCGGGAGCAGAACTGGAATCAGAACTTGGGTCTTCTGACTCTGAGGCCCTATAGGAAGTTCCTGCAGAGACCAAGACAGGGCTTAAACCTGGCCTTGAACCTAGCTTGGGCCTCTATCCAGGAGGGTAGAGGTGCTCCAAAGTTAGCCTGCCCATCTGCAGACATTTGCAGAGCGCTGACTATGGGCCAGGTTCAGGACTAGATGCTCACAGTCTAGCGTTCCCCACCCTCCCAACAGACACTAATGTCCACACAATGTGGTAAGTGCTGTGGGAGGAGGGCCTCTAGCCTGAGTGGGGAGAAGAGAGCTGGTCAAAGAAGGTTCTCAGAGGAAGCAGACCTTGAACTGAATCTGGAAGGATGAGTTAGACAAGAAGGGAAGGGGTGGAAGAACATTATGGACCAAGGGAACAACAGTATGAAGGCACAGACGCATGTGGAAACATGGGGTCCCCTATGTCCTGACCCAGGAGCAGCCAGGCTTCTGTGTTGAGTCTGCTTATAACAACACTCTCCTCTCAAAGTCAGCTGACCTATCCTCCTGTCTCCACGTAGCTTCAACATTATTATCCCTGGTTGATGGATTGACTTCCTGCCCTCAGTGGCTGCATACCAACCCCACGTTCTCCTCGTTGTAATCTCTTACTCCACCTGTCAGGCTCCAGGTACAGGCCTCGAAGATCTGTAGCCATGAAATGCCCCTGATGACAGGCTGTGCCTCTGTTTCAGAATCTCGGCGAAGGACCATCTTTGAATACCACCGTGTGGAGCTGGACCCCAGCAAAGTCACCAGTACATCGGCTGTGGAATTTACCCCGTTGCCAAGTGAGTAGGGTCATTCCCGCTGATGGGGGCATTCTGCTGTCCTAGAAAGAGCCAGGACTTTGGAGTCAAGCAGACTAGGTTCAGTTCCCAGGCCAGCCACTGATCCTTGTATGGGTACAGCCACTTAATCTTCTCTGGGCCTCCATTTCTCATCTGTAAAATGGGTCTATCAACACCTCCCTCCCAGAGGAAGTAGGAGTTAGAACCAGAGTAGGTAGCATTCAGAACATAAATGGCGTCTCTGACACTGACACATCCCAGGCCTGGGGTATGATTTGTGCTTGATATGTGACAGGTATTTTTACTATTGACACATAATTGAAACCCAGGAAAGGTGTACCTCTGAGAACCACTGGACTGAAACTCCAGGAAAAGTGGTTCAGGAACAGAATCAATCCATGTGTTTGTCACTGTATTTTCCTTAGGTAGGAAAGGTGTGAGGGGAGGGACACTGGAGTCCACGGGCAGGAAGCAATGAAAGGATTTAGCCAGCAGCCCTGTAAGACCCATGAGGTCCGTGGCCCTCTCCTCCCTCTGCACCCACTCACCTACAGTTGAAGGCACCTGTGTGACCTCACAGGCCCCACTGCTGGTGTAGACCCGGCAGAATCCGGGTTGGGTGCTCTTTGGGATGTGGTCAGAGCAGCTGGGGGAAAGGAGGGTGCACTCCCGTTCTTGTCTTTTTTAAAGAAGGTTTTAATTTCTTCTCCTGTCTCATGGAACTGCTAGCATCACTCTGAAGCCATGGCCTTCTCCCTGCCTTCTGTGGCATTTCTTGCCTCTCCTTTTCCCCCTTCCTCTTCCCTGGAAGTTCTGGGAGCAGGGGATGGAGAGAGAGGAGGAAGAAATTCTGGAATGTTGGGCCTGTCCTTGATGTCTTTCCTGGAGAAGAGAATGGACCCAGACACCATGGGGTCACAGGGCTGGGACACCTGTGCAGGTCACAGCTATCCCCCAGCCCCCAGTCACCCTCCATCTAGGCAGGAGGCCTGAGAACCAGGGGTTCCTGAAGGACAGATGAGAGCAAACCTCAAGTCCTAGGACTTAAAAAAAACTGCATTTAGGAGCAAAGACATCCAAGGTCAGGGCTAAGTGCTGGGCAGAAATACCAAAAAAGATGTGAAACATCCTGGGAATGCTTTTCTGGGACACTCTGTCTGTACATTTAAGCCACTTGGTACCCCTCTAGTGGATTTTGAGAGCATTTAATAGCATGTGGACATCTGAAATGCAGATGAGAAATAAAGGTCAGTGGGTTTTATGAACCCCACGAGGCTCCCAGTGCTTTTTCTCATGGCGAGTTTGACTGAAGCCTTTTAAGGCGCCTCCAGAGTCACTGGGAATGACTAGGTCCTGGATGCAACTGGTTGGGGAGGGGAGCTCAGTGCTATCAAGATGGTGATTTGAGCCCCAAGAGGCTAGTTAGCTTTGTCCTGAGAAACGTGTCTGTATCTTGCCCCAGGCTTTCCCCTTTATCATTGAGGGTGGGGGAGGAATTTAGCCAGGATACTTGGCATTGTTTCTCCACCAGTGTGTACATGTTGTCTCCAAGCCATCACACTCCTTGGCTGATCCCTCCCGGTTCCTCCTCTAAGTAAGAGAATGTGAGAAGGAGGTCTGGGGTAAGGGTGGGATTTGGGGCAGGGGAACCCACAGACAGACCTTAAGGCTAAGGGCTCAGACACTAGGCTCAGACAGACCTGGATTCACCCTCAGACCTGCCACTCTTCACTCCATGACTCCCTCCAAGCCTCGGTTTCCTCCGCTGTGAAACAGGGATAACAAGAGCATCTATGTGTCATTTCGATAAACATTTGTTAACTGCCTACCATGTACTGAGCACTATTCTAGACTCTCAGGCTACATCAGGGATCAAAACAGCCAGAGAGCTCTTGTTCAGGTCAATCCCTGTTTATTTCCTGCCGATGACTTTCTATCAACCCTTCCAGGGTCTCAAAGCTCTACTAAACAAAAAGACACAGTGCCACCAACAGCCAGAGCCTCCCATAAAGCTACAGAAGGTGACCACATCATGCCCACAACAGCTTTTCTCCTACTCACCAAGTGCTGGTTTCCAGCCGCTATGTTGTTGGGGGTCCGTGGAATGCAAATTGGGCTCCCTAATGAAGGGATTGTGGCGTGGCTGCATGGAAACTCACACCCAGTAGAAGACATGCTTGTATGGCTTATTGAATGAGTGGTCACTTTTCTGTAGTTAGTTGTCACTTCTTGCTGCTATCAACATGTTCTGTTCTGCGTGTAAGATGAGTCGTTATATCGCACACAGTTATTCTGGATGAGCCCCTGTCTGTCCTTGCAATAAAATGCATGGGCTTTGTGACAGCTCTTGCTACTCAGAGGTCTTCCTGGTTCACTTAACTGGGTAGCATTCAATTGCAAGTGAACAACTCTTAAAATCCAACTCCCATACCTCCTGTTCCCTGGGCCTCTCTGCTCCTTCTCTGTCAGGCTAGTGCCAGAAGGGGTCCATGCACCCTCCAGCAACCTGCTCCCCTGCCCTGATGCTCTCACACTCGGTCCTGCCTAGGCTGGGCCCCAGCTGTTGTTCCCTCTTCATGCCTACTACTTTCCCCCTCTCCACTGTGCATGTTCAGGAACATACCTGGGACAGTTCCTCCCTGGACCTGTCCACACAGGATCACTTCTGCCTGGACTTCCCTTGCCCCAGAAGAGCAGCAGGGCTCTCTTCCTCCCTTCTCCTCGGTCTCTGCCCAAATGTCACCTCCTCCAAGAGGCCTTCCTCAATCTGCAGGACTGCATCCCTCACTGCCATTCTGCCTCCCTGTTCTGTTCTCCTTTTCTTACTGTCCTTTTCCCCACCGGACACCCTAGTGTAGATTTATCTCTCTGTGTGTGTGGTGACTGTCTCCTCCATGAGATTGCAGCTCCATGCGGGCAGGGCTTCTGTCTTTCCTGTTCAACACTGTAGCTCCCACACCCAGCAAAGCGCCTGGCCCGTGGTAGGGGCTCAATAAATATTTGATGGATGAATGAATGAGTGAGTGAATGAAAACTTCTTCAGTTTATTGAGAGGATTGAATAAGACAATAGTCAATGATAACAAGTAATATTTATTGGGCACCCACCATGTGTCCAGCACTATTATGCTCTCTAGGTATTATCTCATTTCACCCTCACAGCAATAGATAGATAGACCGACAGTATTACTATTCCTGTTTTACAAGTGAGGTAGCTGAGGCACAGAGAGGTCAAGAAACTTCCCCAAGTAAGACTTATGCGTGGAAGAGCAGAGGTCAAAGCACATTCCCTGTGGGTTGCTCACTTCCAGGAGCAGAGAGAGACGAAAGGAGTGGGACTGCGTACACGTGGTTTACCCACACAAACTTAGTGCGCACTAACATCCTGGGAGAAAGATGGGGAGAGACCAGGAGCGGGATTCTGACAGCAATCCCTCCACATGGACCTCCACTCAGAAACATCAGGAGTGGGAATAAGTGTTCCCAGTTAACAGGGCTTCATGCCCTGGATGGGAGTCTAACCAGAGCATCTTTTCTTTTTTTTGGCTTTAACGAAGAGAAACTTACTCTCTCACAGTCTAGGAGACTAGATGTCCGAATCAGGGCACCAGCTCCAGGGAAAAGCTTTCTCTCTATATCGGCTCTGGGGGAAGGTGCTTGTCATCAATCCTCCCCCGGTCTAGGAGCTTCTCAGCACAGGGACCTCTGCTCCCGGCTCTGCTTTCTTGGTGGTAGGAGGTCCCTCAAACAAGAACATTTTAAAAAATCCCTTTCAACCCTGTGATTGTAGTCAATGATCTGGAAATATCATTCTCAGATGAGATGAAATCCCATTGTACGCACTATAACGTCCTCATGTGATAGACCTCATCACAATTATAATTACATAGTTATTTTTATTTGATTATCTGTTTAGGGTCTGTCTGTCCACATGGTTATAAACTCCAAGAAGGCAGGGACCAGGTCTTACTGCTGAATTCCCAGCACCAGCTCAGGGCCTGACCCTCTGGTGACTGAAGGAAGGATGGATGGATGGGTGGCTGGTTGGATGGGTAGGTGGGTGGGAGTGAGGGAGGGAGGAAGGAAGGGATAGATTAGGGCTGAACTCAAGTAAGTTTGACATTAATGCCCTCTAAGGCCCCCAATGGAGCCCTGGTGGCACAGTGGTTAAGCGTTTGGCTGCTAACCAAAAGGTCAGCAGTTCAAATCCACCAGCTCCTCCTTAGAAACCCTGGGGGGCAGTTCTACTCTGTCCTATAGGATCTGTATAGGGTTGCTATGAGTCAGAATTGACTTGACGGCAAAGGGTTTAGTTTTTTTGTGTTAAGGCCCCCAATAAGTCAGAGATTCTGTGAGCACCAGCATTTAGGAAAACTGTGCCCTTTGTGCTTGTGAGGCAGTGGAAAAGGGCCTGGCACTGAGGGTCCATTGCTTTCTCTCTTGTAGCCTGCCTGCAGCATCAGAGCTGTGATGCCTGCATGTCCTCTGACCTGACCTTCAACTGCAGCTGGTGCCACGTCCTCCAGAGGTTAGTGCCTGCCTTGCCCTCTGGTTCCCACAGGCAGACTGTGGAGGAGGGGCAGAGGGCGGCACAGTCCCGCTCCCTGCCTCAACCCCTTGGCTGATCCCATTGTCAGCAGTTTGCCAACATGAGGGTATCTCTGGCCAGTGCCACTCTGACCTTTAGGATAAGAGTGTCACAGAAGCGCTTCTCCCTGAGGCATGGACTGATCAAGGTGTTTGTGTGTCAGGGCGTGGCCTGTGGCAATGCCAGGCTTTTGAAAGATTCTCCTCACATCCAGGATAAGGGAGGGATGTTCCTCCACAGGGCATGACTTCTCAAAGAGTGGTCCACAGCTGTGGGCATCCCAGAATCCCATGTTAAACATACAGATTCCTGGGTCCCACTCCAGACCCTCTGCATCAGAATCTCAGGGAGAAGACCCCAGGGGCCTCTGTTTTAACATGGCACCTCATCTGCAAACAAGCGTGAGAACCATAGTCTTAGAGACAAGGTATGAGCCAAAGAGCCACTGCAGCTGAGTGAGAACCCCATGACTCCAAACCACCACCTCAAGATTATTCTCGGGTTGCAACAGGGTTTCCTGAAAACCACGGGGGTGGAAATTGCAGGCGTCCATGGAAAGTTGGGAAGCTACCAAGCTGTGTTTGTTTGGTTTGGGGAACAGAGAAAATTCTGAGTGAGATTCAAGTTCAGGGATAATGTTCTGAAATCCAACTCATCTTCCACGCATTGGTCTGAAACCACTTCCTTACAGATTAGAATCAGAATTCAAGCTCTGTTCTCCTGGCCAAGATAAATACATGGCAAGAGAGAAAAAAAAAAAAAGAATTTCTTTCAGGACCAGGACTGTCATGAGAGTGGGAAGCCCTATGAACTCCAAGAGCCTTTTAGGCAATCTTGCAAATTGCAAAATTACAGAGTCTCCAAGTTCTCATGCAGCTGCCATGTATCCATCAGTGTTTCCTTTGTTCCTCTCCAATCTCCTGGTGCAGAAATAGAAGCTCTTGCCTCTCCAGGCTGCCTGCCTAGCACACGGGGACACAGCATTGGGCTGGGAAGGAAATGAATAGGGGGAGTTCAAGTTAGAACCCCCAGTGTTCTTTCCACCAGTTGTGCTTTGATTCACTCTCTGGGGGCCTCAGTCTGTTTGCCCTTTAAAGTGGGCTGAGGTTAAGTGGTTAGGGAAAGGTGAGTGAGCACACCATTGTTTTAATTCCTCAACTACCAAGCAGCATTTCTGCAAAGCACTCTGGACCCTTTGCATGAAAGATGCGGAGCCTCAGAGAAAATACATAGGGCAGACCAAAGTTGGTTCTTCGTGGAGCAGAGTTTTTTAAAGAGTGGTCCGCAGACTGCGAGCATCCCAGGATCACATGGAGGGCTTGTTAAAAAGGCGGATTCCTGGGCCCCACCCCAGACCCACAGAATATGAACCTCTGGGACCAGGATCCCGGGAATCCGATTTTTAAAGTGGATCGTCTTGTGTACTTTCAAGTTTGAGAAGCATTGTCTTAGCGACGGTGAGATGACCTTGGATGAACCCTGGGATCCTGGGGCTGGCTGCCACTGCGTGACTCAGCATCCAGCAAGAGCTGAGCCATGAGAACCACGAAATGGGTCAAATGAAAAAAACATCCTCACATTGACACAACCCCCATTTAACATATCCGCCCAAACCCAGGGAATAACCAGAAGGAAAACAGAGCCAGACACCATGACGGTTTAATGAGCGTTGGGTCCAGCTCAACTCTAAGAGGTTGGTCAGTGGGGGGAAGGGCAGGGCCACTGGCTGTGGATCTGCCTTGCTGTGGTTGTCAGCACAGGACAGAGGAGCTCTATCAGATAGAGTGCAAGGCTCATATGTTGCTGGAAACCATCCCACCCCCCGCCCCCCACCCCACCCATCAGCCTGGCCTCACTCCAGCACACGCCTCTCCCTGCGAGCTCTCTAGAGCCTCAGCTGCAATTGAGAGCTGACCCCAGCAGGTGCCTAAAAAGCCAGAGGGCAGGGTTGTGGGGTCATAGAACATGGTACCTCCCACCAAAAGCTGCTTGCAATCACAGTGTGGGTCCTCTGCTTTCCCCTTTCCCTCCACCCACTCTGCCCTCCTCAGCCTCCCAGGCTTCCCCTCCCTGCCCTGGGGCCAGATCTGATTCAAACAATTTCACTTCCCATGGAAGGTGTCTTCCTTTCTTCCTAGGTTTTCCCCAGTGGTCCGCCTTGGAGTCTAAGGGCAACCTTAACTCTGGAATTTGGCTCAGGAAATGAGAGTCATGATCCCTGCCTTATAGTCATTGTGAGGGTCCCAGGAGATGGTGCAGGAGCATGTGGCTGGGGCAGCACTTGGCACTCAGGAGGTGATCAATGGACAGTCATTTCTCCTGCCCTTCGTCTTTGATTTTGTGTTGGTTGGTTCAGGGCCTAGAAGGTGATGCTTTTAGACCTACACTGAAGGCTCAATCCATCCTTGAAAGAATCAGTTTAAAGTGCCTAAAAGGCACTTTAGTTCCCCAGCCTCCAATAGCTCCCTTGGTCTGCCATCCCCCCAAGTAGTGGGCATGGAGGACCTGAGAGGGAGGGAGAGTGTGGATGGTGCGGTCCAGCCTCCCTGCTGCAGGAGGAGCAGCTCTGGGCCAAGGAGGCATGTTCAGAAGGAAAGGTTTGCAATCCTTGCAAAGCCTCAGCCTTTGGCCTCACCACGTCTCCCACAGACAGGTGGGCAGTTGCTGGTGCAGGGAGCTAATGTGCCAGGTGTTTTTTCTCAGCACTGGTGGCTTGTGATGTTATTGTTCCCATGCAGATGTTGCTGAGCTCAAGTAGGACTTGCTGGATTCCCTTGGCACCAAAGAGTAAAGAATGAAAATTTGAGCACGATGCCATGGAGAACATTCTTTGGTTCATCCTCATGCCCACACCCCTTCCCTAATGAAGTGCTTGATGTCTTCCAGCCCAGCTGAACCACACAATGGCCTCTCCAGGGCCCCATGGCAGCAATTTTTAATCCCTCTAGCCTCTGGCAAGAGCCTTATTTCTGTCCTTTAATGATCACAGTGACATGTTGCCTAAATGTGCTGATACCTGCCTGAGGCCCAGCATCTCCCTCCCTGCCAATCCCACCCCAAGCTTAGACCTTCAGCAACTGGCGGGAGCAGGGAGTGGAGTTCTGTGAATGAGCAAGTCTTCTCCAGATGGAAACAGGTGTATGAATTCCTTGGATTCCCTGGATTCTCAGCAATTTCATGGTATCACAGTCAAAGGGACCTCAAAAGTCATTAGAGCCATGCAGTCCACCTACCACCGCCCCCCAACTTCACCAATGGGAGCTGGGCCAGAGAGAAAGTGGGGTAAAACAATATCTCTTTCTAGGGAATGAGTAGAGGGAGCAGGGGGTCTGCCTCCCAGTTTCACAGCTGCCTGGCACTAAGGGTACATGCCCAGTGGCCTTGGGGAGCTTGACCACCCCAGCCCTGAGAGGTTAGGCCCCCCACCATCGGAAAACTGTTACCTCAGCATGTCTGAGTCAGGTGAAATGAAGGGGAGGGCTTCTCTGTCACATCCCATCACATCTCTGACCTTTTGGTCCCTCTGCAGATGCTCCAGTGGCTTTGACCGCTACCGCCAGGAGTGGCTGGCCTACGGCTGTGCCCAGGAGGTGAGAGGCAGAAGTGATCTGCTGTGGTCCCTGCATCAGGCTGTTGGGGAGCAGTAGGGCTGCCAGCAGGCCCCTCCCCAGCTGGCTCTTTTGAAAGCATCTGGCTCTCGTTGAAATTCTCCCTCCACCTGGGACTTGTTTTCCAGGTTGCTCTGAAGCCAGTCAGACCACCCTTGGGAGGTTTTGGAGGCTCTGTGGGTCCCTGGGAGCGCTGCTGGTATAGTAGTTAAGAGTTCGGCTGCTAACTAAAAGATTGGCAGTTAAAATCCACCAGCTGCTCCTTGGAAGCCCTATGGGGCAGTTCCACCCTGTCCCGTAGGGTCACTATGAATCAGAATCGACTCGACAGCATTGGGTTTTGGGAAGGGTGGGTCCCTAAAGAGGCCCTGGGTGGTGCAAATGGTCAAGTGATCACCTATTAACTGAAAGGTTGGTGGTTCAAACCCACCCAGAAGGACCTCAGAAGAAAGGCCTGCTTCTGAAAGGTCACAGTCATGAAAACCCTACGGGGCACAGTTCTACTCTATAAGACATGAGGTCACCATGAGTCAATCAACTCAATGGCAACTAGGTTTTTTTTTTTGTGTGGGTCCCTGAGATAAGCACTTCTCCTGGTGACTTGGCCTTGAGTGGGCAGTGCTCCAGGAACTCTTACATCTGTGCAGAGGGTACATTGGATGTGGCCTAAGCCACAGCTGGGTCCTCTGGGGAGGCTGTGCATCTGGTGACATTAATGAAATGCTGGCCACAGCTCCAGCCCTCTGATGTTTGAGGGAGGCCGTCATTCTGGGAGTGAAGAGGTTGTTCAAGGAGCTTCCATTTAGATTCCCATACAGGTTCCTTTTCACTTTTCCAAAAATTTCCACCACTTTGATTCTGAGTGGGGAATCTCCTATTCGTACACCTTATACTAACACAGACAGATCCATTCATCCATGCGTCCTTTTCTCTTCCCTTCGTCTTTACATCCTTTCTTTCCTTATTTGTATATTTATTTATCAAGCACATTACATGTGCCAACCATTTCACTGCGTGCTGCCTTACACTTGCTCTTATTTAATCCTAACATGACCCCAAAAGCTGAGGATCACTACCTCCACTGATCAGAGGGGAAAACTGAAGCTCAAAGAGGTTTAGTGATTTGGCTTGCATCTCATAGCTAGAAGGTGCCGGGCCAGCCTTTGAACATAACCCCCTGGACACATTGCTGTGCTTTTTCTGGCCTTAAAAAACTCCTGTATAAGAGTCCACCTCTGATGCTGGCTGTTGGTCAATGTTCAGATTTGCTCTGTTTATTTAAGATTGGCATCTCAGTGCCTTCCTTGAGGAAGAATTCAGCACAGCTGACAGATAAATTGCCCTGTAAGATAAGGCACTTTCAGGATAAAGTGGAAGGCTTAAATGCATTCAGTGCCTGGCTTTGGTTGGATTACCACGCTTGGACCATGCACTGGAATCTCCAATTTTCTGGCCACTGAGGGATGAAAGCACCCTACGGTCCTTCCACTTGAGGGCTCTTTGCTGTGGGCAGCCCTCCCCGCTGGTGAGACCTCTGTCCAGGGCAGCAGCGCCGGGGTCTCTCTTACAGGCAGAGGGCAGGACATGTGAGGACTTCCAGGACGAGGATCTCTACTCATCCTCCCCCGACAGCTCCTTCAGCCCCTTTGATGGAGACCTTACCACCACCTCCTCCTCCCTCTTCATCAACAGCCTCACCACAGAAGGTAAGGCCTGAACTCCTGAACCACAAGGGTGAGAAGGGGAGAGAGAAGCCAAGGGGAAGAGCTGCCGCTCTGGAGCACTCACTGTCCCTGACAGGGAGAGGAATAGGAATTATCTCATGGAATTAATTATGTCATGAAATAGGAATTGCTCTGTCCTTATACAGATGAGGGGCTTGAGGCTCAGAGAGCTGAGGTCACTTGGCCCAGCCCACCAAGCGGGTGAGAAGCAGAGCCAGGTGTATAACGAGTGTTGCTGCACCCAGGCTCTAACCACTGTGTGGCCTGCATCAGGGCGGTGGGACAGAATGTACTGTGGTGGCACAAGTACTTTTAGGGGCAGGTTAAGGGAAAAACTAATGTCCCAGCCCAGTGCCAGGTGTTTTATATGTTTTATCTCAGTTAATTTTAATAGTATTCCTCATAGAACCCTGTGAAGTCTTATCATCCCTATAGCAGGTATGAGCCCAGTCCACACACTCAGATGTGAGAGAAAAAGATTACCTGAGTTTTCTGTAACTTAACCTCATTTCTGACTCTCAGTGCCTCCTTGGCTAATGTGGTGGGAAATTCCACCTCAGCCATTCATTCTGGGGCTGGCTCCCTGCTCCTGTGATCTAGCGTAGGCTGAGGGTCAGGGTGGGGCCACTGTGTCCTCCATCTTGGATTAGTGCTGATCTACCCCCACCTCTTCAGGCCTGGCTATCCTCAGGGCTTCTCTGCCACCTCCTGGCCTGGGGGTCTTGGTTGAAGCCACCTGAGGTCCATCGCCTGGAGACACTAGGCAGCACCGCATCTCAGGGAAGCCCGTGCTTGCCGTTGGGAGGCCCCATGCAGGCCCCTCCAGTCCTAGGACCCTCAAGTCTCTCCCTTCTTCCTTCCTCCCCACCCTGGGATTCTTTGACTCTGTCCGGGACATTCCTCTCTCTTGGGCTTTTTCGATACACCACATCTAGGTTTGAAACCCCCTTTCTCTTATACTAAGACTGAAAGACACATGGGCTCTCACCACCTCCTGAGGCAGTGAGTATGGAGACAAATACCTGCTTGGAAGGGGCGAATGGAAAAGAGGACAGGAGAGAAGAAAAAATTAGTTAATATTTTAAAACATTATTCAGCCACAATCTCATTTTATAGATAAAGAAACAGGCTCATAAGGGGCAAAGTAGGTTACTCAGGGTCACATGAGAAGTACATGGTGGAATGTTCTTAATACTCTTTCCACCGCACCTCCTGTCTTTCTAAAGAGAACTGGAGAGCTAGAGCAGGAACCAGTGGATCTGGCCGGAGGGAAGCTGTGGAGGAGGGTGAACAAATGATAGAAAGCAGTAACATTTTGGGGAGATTTACTCTGTGACAGGTAGGGTGCTAAAGTTGTGTATGCATTAATACTTAGTCTTCCTGGCAGTCCTGTACATTGGTAATGTTTTATCCCCATTTTATAGAGGAGATGGACCCCTGGTGGCGCAGTGGTTTAGATCTCAGCTGTTAACCGAAAGTTGGCGGTTTGAATCCACCAGCTGCTCCTTGGAAACCCTATGGGGCAGTTCTGCTTTGTCCTATAGGGTCGCTATGAGTTGAAATCGACCCAATGGCAACAGATATAGAGAAGACACTAAGGCTCAGAGAGGTAGATGACTTGCCCAGGGTCACGCAGCCGAGAAGAGGCTGATCTCATCTGGTTCTAAAAACTGAGATCTTTCCCCTCAACCCACTGCATTTCTCAGTGCTGAGAGAAATGAAACAGGGTCTAGGTGGCTTCAGGAGCAGCGAAAAATAGAGAAGGAGGAACAACTGAGGCAGGTTGGAACGACTCCCTCACTGTGAAGTTGCTGGTTCTGGCACAGGTATGAGAGCTGTGCTCGTGATGCGGGGGGTGGGGGGGGGAGAGTAAAGGAAAATGAAGCAGGAGGAGACATTGCCCTTGGGGGTGAATAACTGAGTCTAGGGGTGACCTTCCAGTTAAGAGAAACTCCACCTGGAAGGAAGAAACCCTTGCTCAGTCACCCCTCAGTTTACCCCATGTGCTTGTTGAGGCCACGTTCTGTGCTTAGCACTGGGCTGGTAGCTGCAGACACCCCTAAAGTTCAGAACCCAGTCTTTACCTCAGGGAGTTTACTGTCTGGCTAAGCCTGAGTGTCAGAGGCCAGAAGGGTGGCTGTGGTGGGTGTGGAGAGCTCAGGATACAGGATTTCAGGGCCGGGTTCAAATTGACTTATTACCTGTAGGCTATGTGAACTTGGTCAATTACTCAGCCTTCCCAAGACTCCATTTCTCTCATGTCGCTGCCTTGGTGGCTGTCCCTACACAGAGGCAGCATGTCCTGTTTGCCAGTTTTATTATCAGTGTGGGTCTCCTGCCATGCCAGGACTGTCTCACTTCTGCTTTGCTGTGTAGTAGTCCCCAACAGAAAACATTCATTAGAGTAAGTGAGGACAGTTCTGGCTCTGTGTCCTTCCAGTCCTGGAGGAGGTGGCAAAGATTATCCAGTTATATTTATAAGGGAAAAAATTTAATGGAGTTTTCCTCACACACATCCAACTCTAAGGCGTCTTGGCAGAACAGGTTTTAGTCATCCTCCTGTCTGTGCCATTATAGCCGCAGAGGCAGCCATGGAGTACGATCTGTAATAGGATGATGTTGTGAAGAAGGATGCAGCACTCCAACCAGAGGAGAGCAGAGGCAGAAGGTATCAGGGCAGGGGCAACAGGTTGCTGGAGGGTGCCTGGAGCCCTTCTGGCACCAGCCAGGCAGAGAAGCAGAGAGGCCCAGGGAGCAGGAGGTATGGAAGCTGGATTTTAAGAGTTGTTCACTTGTAACAAACGCTACTTGCTTAAGTGAGACAGGATGACCTCTGAGTGGCAAGAGCTGTCACAAAGCCCATGCATTTCATTGCAAGGAGAGATAAGCGCTCCCCCAGAATGTCTATGTGCAATATAATGGCTCATCTTATATGCAGCAGAACAGAGCATGTTGATAGCAGCAAGGCATGACAACTAACTACAGAAAAATGACCACTCACTCAACAAGCCTTACATGCATTCCTTCTACTGGGCATGAGTTTCTATGCAGCTATGCCCCAATCCCTTCATTAGGGAGGCCCATTTGCATTCCATGGACTCCCAACAAGATGGTGGCTGGGAGCCAGCACTTGGTGAGTAGGAGAAAAGCTGTTGTGGGCACAGTGCGGTCACCTTCTGTAGCATTGTGCGAGGGACTGCCAGTTGGTGGCACCATGTCCTTTTGTTCAGTGGCAAGTGACAACGGGGCTGCTACTGATCTCAATGGTCCAGATTCAAAACAAGTTGATTTGAATCAAGTTAATTCGCCCAGTGATGTTTAGGGTTACTTTGGTCAGTTTTGATTACCCAATTCATTGCTTTCAACTTACAGTAACAAAACAGACTCAGAGCTGTGTTTAAATACCTTGGTTATTGAAATTCCTGACTGAAATGTACCTTTCTTTTATAAGTCTACAAATCTCTATTTGTTTTGTTTTGCATTCAATTTTGGGGGGTTGCTTTTTAGATTTTTTAAAATACAATTATACAGTTATTAAACAATGATTTCCATGGTTCCAAAGGCAAATCTACAAAACGAGGTGTATTCCAAGTTTAGTTTCTGGTTCTTTCCTCCACCCTATTCCCTCTTGCCCTAGAGGGACCAGCTTTAAAAATTTTTATGCTTTATTCTTCCATTATCTAATGTGACTTCTTTTTACATTGCAAGAGTGACTGGAGATGCATAACAGAGCAGGCACCTTGAGTGTAAATCGGTTGAGTGTAGAGGAGCTCATGGTTTCTAGGGAAACAGTGGGAGCCAAGATGCTGCAAAGGACACAGGTACCAAGTGCAAAGGAGCACAGAGGAGGATGCAGCCATCTTTCCTCCTGGAAGTGACAGGGCCACAGCCAGGACTAGGATGAGGGGAGTGAGGCATTCGCCTCAGGCACGAAATTCAAGGACGTGCCCTCCGAAAACCCCCCAAAACAATAATCAAGATAAATAATATTTTTATGCAATTTAAAAAAAAAAATTTCTTTCTTTTTGGTGGCAATATACATAGCCAAACACACATCCAGTCACAATTTCTACACGAACAGTTCAGTAATGTTGGTTACATATGTCGTGTGCCACCATTCCATCTCCACCCATGTTATTTCATCACCATTAATTTAGTCTCTCTGCCCCTTAAAGTTCTCATCTGTGCTTTTAATGCAATATTTCAAAAAAACCAAAATTAATGCCAAAAAATTCCATAATGAACAAAATGTCAGGATTTTAAATCAAAACAGGATCCAACCTTGCTCGTGCTCAACCAGCTCTTCAGAGGTTTTTTTCAGTGGTGGTGGGACTTGTGAAAGGGAAGTAGTGATGGGAAGAAAGGGCGCCCCCTGCAGGAGGAACAGTATATACAGCAGCTCAGATGTGAAAGCAAGGGAAGGGGTCTGCAAAGCCTCAAACAACTTGTTGTGGCCGCAGTGTTGGGTTGTGGCAGGTAACAGTTGGAAAGAAGATCAGAGAGAAATTGTGAAGGGCTTTGAACACCTGTGAAGTTCATGAACAAAGGCGAACCAGTAAAAGTCTTAAATGAAATGGATGCTGGAAGTGCTGGAGGGGGATAAGGAACAAAATGCACACTGCAGGCCATGAATTGTGGAATGGCTAGATTTGCTTAAACTTTTAGTGCTTAAAGCAATAATCTTCAGTCATCTAGAGCATTCTCCTGACGTGGAACTCTTCCTTTCCTTTCCCCTATTAGTCTGTGAGGAAAAGAAGAACAGGAAGGGCCCACCACTGGAACTTATTTAGAAAGCTGCAGGATATACACCTTAAGGTGTAGAGAGTGTGTTAGCATGGAAATCTGTCCTCCACAATGCAGCCCAGAGGAGGCCACCCTGCAAATATGATCCTCTCATACACACATCCTCCTCAAACCTTTCCTTAGCTTCCCGTTGCCCCTTAGGAGAACATGCAAGGTCCTCAGCTTCACTTTCCACACACCCTACTCTCCTGCCAACCTCATCTCTCATCAACCCCCATTCACATACTCTCCACCTTCCAGCTACACTGCACTGCTTTTTATTTCTCAGCCGGCTAAGTTCTGACTCTGGGCCTTTGCCCATACTCTTCCCTCTGTCTGGAAGCCTTTTTCCCAGACCCTACCCCATTCTCCTTCTTAGCTTATGAATCACTTCCACCAGGAAGCCTTGACCTCCTTTGTCTGGGTAGGGCACCCCAGGCAGAGACTCATCATGCTGGATTTTAATTGCCCTCCCACACCCCCACACCTGTTAACTTCCTTAGGACAAAGATGATGTCCGTCTATTACCCGTTGTATCCCCAGCACCTACCCCCAGTGCCCAGCCCACACTAAATACTCAATAAATATTTGTGTAATGGATAAACACGAGACTGGGAAAAGTTGGCTTGTTAGTGGCCAGCTACCATTACACTACCGTGTGATTTTGAGCAAGTCACTTCCCCTCTCTGTGCTTCAGTTTCCTTGCCTCTAAAATGAAAGGCTGGACTGAGCCTCCCTAAAGTCCCATCCAGACCTAAAGTAACAAAGGCCATAATGACTCCACTAATCCTGCTCTCTCTCTCCTCTTTGAGATGACACCAAGTTGAATCCCTACGCAGGAGGAGATGGTGAGTACAGAACTGCCTGCCCTTCTTGACCAGACCTGCTGCCTCTTGGAACCACTCAAGAGAAGGGTGGAACAGCCACTTGGCCTCTTTATTTTTATTCCAAGTTGGGGAGGGGAAGGAGCAACAGCAGCCGGAGCATACCAAACTTTGGGCTGGGTGGGAAGGCAGGTGGGCTTCTGGGCACAAGCCCCTAGATTGAAGGAACATTGTACACCTAGACATTTCTCATCTCAGCCAAGAACTTCTTGTGGTTCTTCTCCCACCTCTGCCCTTGAACATTCACCACACTGAAGCAAGTGTGAGGAGGAGGGAAGGACTGAGCCAGAGCAGGTGTGACAGTGTGGGGCACATGGCTACAGCCTCTCATCCCCATGGGCCTCACAGTCAATGAGGGTGTAGAACAGCTTCTCTCCTATCAAGCTTCCTTCAATTCCCAACCTGGGTTGGCAGAGTGTATAACCGTTGTCCACCAAAAGGGTTTGCAGGGCACCAAGTGGGATTTACCTACCCCAGAATTACCTGGAAAGATTATCTCTTCCTTTAATACATGAGATAGTCCCATCTCCCCTACCCTTTGCCCAAAGCCAGCTCAAGCCCTTGCTGCAACCACCAAGTTGAGTGGAGTTGAGTGGAGATAGAGACGGACTGGCGGTGGAGTAGAGTAGAGATGGAAATGCTTTTCACTTCCAAGTGCTGGGGATTGTTATGTAAGGGCCCAGTGGGGAAGAAAGGTTATTAATGAGGCAAGTTAATTGGGTCTACCACCAGAGATGGAGCCATGACTCCTCGTAGACAGCAGTTGTGTGTGTTGGGGGTGGTGGGAGTGGCTGGGCCGCATTCTCCTCCCTCTACACCATGTGCTCGCCAGTGGCAACCCTGATCATCAGATCACCTGGGTCAGTGCAGGCTGTGGGCTGAATGCCAACCATGTAGGAGAAGGCTAGTTTGGGGTGTGCCACCTCAACCCTCCCACATGTTGGCAGATAGAGGCGCTAACCATGCACTGGAGTGCCTGGTGATAGGTTCTCTCTTGGGTTTCCTTTGCTTGCCGAGTGCCAAGCAGAAAAAAAGAGGGTGGGGAGGACGATGATTCTGAATGCATGTAACATCCTATTAAAAATCACTACCCCACTGTTGACTTCCATCCCTCTCATTAGCTGTGTAAAAAGGATTCAATATTTCTGTTGCATACACAGTGTTCTATCTTCTCCATCTCATTACCTCCATATTCCTTTAGAGTAGGGTAAAGAAGAAAATAACCACTCCAGGTAATATCAGGAAACTAGGCTTCTTAGTGGCTGGCACTATATTTGTGTGTGCTTGGGCAACTCACTTCACCTCTCTGCATTTCCGTTACCTCAACCATGCAAGAAAGGAATTGGACTGCATGAGCTTCCAGGTTTCCATTCGGTCTGTGGAAAATACTAAGCCTCCTCTTTGGGATGTATTTCAAATACTTGGGATGTTCTCAGAGAGTGCCTGCTGGTTTATTAGCTTCCAGAGAACCTACTTCATCCTATGGACTTTTATTGAGCTCCTACAATGGGTTGACCATTTTTTCTAAAGGCCAAGAATACAGAGATGAATAAGACACTGTCCCTGCCCTGTAAGAAGTCTCAATCTAGTGGTGGACAGTGACAAGTAATAATATGATCATTTTGATATCATAATAGGTCTTCCTAGCTGCCAAGCATTGTCCTGAGCACTTGACATGAATTATATCATTTTAACCCCCACAAGAACCCTATGAGGGAGTTACTGTTAGTGTCCTTGCTTTACAGAGTGATAACTGAGAACAGGGAGGTTAAATAATTTTCCCAACGTCACGCAGCTAATACGTGGCAGAGCCTGGATTTGAACCCAGGCAACCAGACTCCAGAGCCAAAACTCTCAACCATCACATTCCCTTTGTGAATTCCTTCAAAGCATTTACGTGGCATGGGTATCCGAGAGAATTTCTCTTACCATGATCCTTAATAAACCTTTGGGCAACTTTTAAATGATTTTGGAAAACCACCTGCAAACACTGCCAAGAACAATGTTATGTCATACTCATAATGATGCCACCAACTCCTACCTTACTTTTTCATGTATTTGAAAACGAGATCCAAAGGTTCTGTCAGCTTTCATCTCTGGGACTTTGTCAGAACTCAAGACTCCTTGCTCAGCCATGTCCCAACCTTCCTTGCTCCCCTACATCCCCTCCCTGCCCTAATGGTCTCTCCACAGGCCTTCAGAACAACCTGTCGCCCAAGACAAAGGGTCCCCCAGTGCACCTGGGCACCATTGTGGGCATCGTGCTGGCAGTCCTCCTCCTGGCAGCCATTATCCTGGCTGGGATTTACATCAACGGCCACCCCACCTCCAATGCTGCACTCTTCTTCATCGAGGTCAGTATAGAATTTGGCCACAGGTCAGCCGCCATCCACTTCTGCATCAGCGTGTCCAGGGCCATTTAGTACCTGCCTCTCCCTATCTCATCCTCACTCACCCTCTGCCTACCTGAGAAAACGTCATCAATTTCAGCCTGGCACACCTTGCACTGGCTGGGGCCTTTTTAGTCAGGTTAGCCTCAGGTTAGTTAGGGTAACCTCGGGGTCAGCACCTCACAACTCCCTCAGCACGCCTGCCTGTGCTGAACAGCCCATCTGCTTTTGCTCCCCCATTTGTGAAAGCAGAAAAACCGACAGAGGAAAAAAAGAAGGCCAAAAGTGCCACACGGTGACCATTTAGTGACTGTGCGGCCAGTTCCTAGTAGTTTATGGTCTCTCATGCCCAAATTCCAGGCTCAGTGCTTCTTCAAAAACATAATGGAACTGAGGTCTCTGCCTTTTTGCCTGCTATGTGGCTTTTTTAGATTGGAATTACCAATCCCTAATTGTAATGAGCTTTGTGCTCTCTGGGAGCTTTGACTAAGGATGCTACAGTTCTGAATGTCTCAGAATTCTGAAGAGCTAGCCTGAGGTGCAGCATGGGAAGGGGGTGCAGCCGCCTTCACTCTGGCCGCAGAGCTCAGCAGCTCCTGCCCCGGACCTCTACGCTCGGCTTCTTTCCAGCTCTCCTCATGGCACAGCTGTGGCGCCTCCCACAGTCCCCTCCGCATGACTCATGAGCCCAGTGACCTCGTTACTCAGAGGCCTAGTTGTTTCACTCCCCTTTGCTTAGGTGACCCCCATTTCTTGTGAGACCTAGCCAATCATTCTTAAGTCTTAGCCTACGTGGGAATCACCTGGGGAAGTGCAGATTCCCAGGCCACAGGGATTCTGATGGGGCAAGTCAGAGGCAAGCCCAGGAATCTGCATTCCAATAAGCCTGCCAGTTGACTCTGATGTAGGACCTAAACTGTCTGGGGGATTGTCTTGGCATAGCCATGCTCTCCCAGATCATTCCAGCCGTCTCCCACTCCCTCACTTGCCACAGTCTTGGGTCTCCACTCAGCAGGTTGCTGTGTGTTCTGCAGACCACGCAGTGAGGGATAAAAATCTCCTCTTTTCAAACTCCTCCCACTCCCAGCAGTTTCTTGGTGGTTGAGCGATGACAGCAGGAGGTCTTTTAGGAAGAGGGGGCTCTGACCTTCACCTGGCACCCAGAAGGCTCCCAGCACTCCAGGGCCGATGTGAAAGAGAGGCGCTCAGCGCTTGGTGCTTTACGCCATTCCTCAGGGGGGTGGGGTCTCCGGTGGGTGTGCTCACGCCACTGACTTTGTGTCCTCCACAGCGGAGACCTCACCACTGGCCGGCCATGAAGTTCCGCAACCACCCCAGCCACTCCACTTACACCGAAGTCGAGCCATCGGGCCATGAGAAGGAGGGCTTCGTGGAGGCGGAGCAGTGCTGAGAGCAGCCAGGTCTCCCCTTTGAAGGGCAGGAAAGAAGACCTGGGGACCTCAGAAAAGATGGGTCAAAGCAAAGCAGACAAGCGACTTTTCTTGCCCTCCTCTGAACATACCCTGGGCTGGGAAGATAAGACAGTGGTCAGAGCTACAGTGTGATCATCACACCCCGGATATTGAAGCAGGGGAGGAAAAGCAACCCCTGATACTGAAGCAGGGTTATTTTTAAGGAACAATAACCTAATCTCATTCTCTTTTGATGCCAAGAGGTCTCCCTCCTCTGGGTTGCTCAGTGGTCTATTCTGTAGCTGTCCCAGAGGCCCCCTCCCACGTGGAGATGTTTAGACACCCTGCTCCTGGTCACACAAAGCCCCTTCATATGGCACAAGATAATTAAAATCCAGACTGGGGCCACTGCATCCCAGGGTCCATAGACTTGAGAGCTGGTCCTCATGGCTATGGACTGGGTGCATCTAGCTCCAGCTTCTGTTGCTCTGCAGGTCTGAAGAAGTAGTTCTCTTCATCTGCTAACCCCAGGTATGGCTGCTCTCAGCCCTGCGGCAAGCCACTGAATGGCGTGTCGTCACCAGAAGAAAGCCAAATGAGAGGAGAGAAAAGAATTTGTGGGGAAAATTGCATTTTTAGGCTTTGCTCCCTCACCTTGTCCTTTCTGCTGAGAACCAGTACTTCTGCCTCCAACATGTGTGCAGCCGGCATTCGGGGCGTCACTCCAACCTGCAGCCCAGCCTCCAACCTGCGAGTCATGCTGTGCGCAACCCCAGAGAGTCAGGCATGGTGTTGATGATGTGGGGCTCTTTATTCCAATGTCACATTTGGTGCCCATTTTACTAACTAGCCCCTTCTGCTGTCAGTTTCAGAGAGGACTACCAAAAACCAAAAAACCCAAGCCCGTTGCCGTTGAGTCGACTCCAACTCATGGTGACCCCATGTGTGTCAGAGTAGAACTGTGCTCCATAGGGTCTTCAATGGCTGATTTTTTTGGAAGTAGATCACCAGGCCTTTCTTCCAAGGCACCTCTGGGTGGACTCAAACCTCGAGCCTTTCGGTTAGCAGCCAAGTGCATTAACCATTTGTACCACCCAGAGACTTCAAAAACAGGGTGAACCTAATTAATGTTTTTCCCCCTGTGAGATGGATTTTTATAGCACTTAAAGAAAAATAGGGTGGCTAGATGGTTTCTTGAGACACACCAACCAGGGAACTTCAGTTAGATTCTGTTGAGAAGCAAAGCCCCCAAAGTGGATGGGACAGAGGAAGCCGATGAGGGAGTATCATTTAGCGGGAAATCTCTGCCTCTGCTTGAAGGGACTTCCTACACAAGACCTTGAACTGGAAAGTTGCTTCTGTCTCCCCAGCTCTGCAGGAAGCTTTTGGTGCAGGGTGTTCAGGCTCTGAAATTTAACCTGGTTTTAAGGAAGTTCTGTCCCACTGAGAAGTTGGGGCTGCTTCTGAAGAGCATTTAAAATTGAAATCTACAGCTCATCCTCATTCAAAGTAAAAAGTATCAGCAGCAAATAAATGTCAAATCGCAGTCTCCACTTAGTCGTGCCCTGTTTATGCACGTCACGAGGGACACTGCAAAAGACCGAAGCTCGTTTAAGCACAAGGCATCCCAGGGTGGGGGTAGGGAGTCTGCAAATAACCGGCCACATCCTCAGTGAGGACGCTAACGACAATCAGAGCAGGATAGGTGCTGGACCTCGCAGACAGATGCTTCACAGACCAGAGGAGGGAGAGGGGCTTGGACAGGAGAGCAGAAGAAAGTCAATGCCCCGAAGAGAATAGGGTTCTTTTCAAGCTTCTGACGGACAAAATGTCTGTAACAGAGCTCTCTTTAGGAGAGCACAGTCAGGTACGGAAAGTGGTCTGGGCTCCCAGCACTTCCGGCCAGAGGGTGATTTTTGCTTTTGCCCTACCAGCAAGGCATCCATGATCTTTATGTGTCTAAAATGGCCACCGGGGCAGTTCCTGTGGTGGCTAAATGCAATGTATAGCCCCATTTTTCCCTCTCCCAAACTTCATCACACTTCTTCCCAATGGGAGCTCAGCCAACCATCCCAGATCCTGAAGGGAAATAACACGGAGAGTGTAGAAAGGGTCAGTGATGTGGCAAGGCCTCTGCCAAAGGCCAGTACCCACTGCAGGTGGGGAAGGAAAGTGCTTGGTGGCTCCGGCCCGCGCCAGAGCAAGCCTGGCTCACCTGTGCACTGCGAGTGGTCAGAGCAGCGGAACTACTTGACAGCAGGCAGACTGGTTTGTTTACAACGAAAGATCTGTCACTAAGAGAGGGCTTTGGACATTAAAAGCCTCTGGATTTCTCTAGCCAAAACGCTGAGACCCAAGAAATAGAGCCAAACATACAGTTAATACTGGTCCCTGACTGTCCTCAGGATCCCTGACGAGATACGTGTTTTTGAGACAGACCTAAGAGTTTTACTCCAAGATTTATAGCAGGTGAACTGGGTAGCTATGGAGAGTGACTCGTTTCTAGAGCAACCAGATGGAGATGCAGGAGTCTTGTGGTCAAGTCTCTGAGTTTGGCTGAGTCTAGCAAGGTGAGGTAGTACTGCACATACTGTGGATGGTCAAGTGCAGAACATTTCCAGACTTCCAGGCCTCTCACCCCTACAGGCACATACCATCTCTAAAGGAAAGCAGGTGGTTGGCTGGCAGCTTCCCCACATGGTGTCTTATAAGCACTCTCACAGTGATCCTACTGGGTGGAAAGGTGGGGGCCCATGAAGGTCATCACTAGGACAGGAAGCTTTAACGCTGTGAAATCGGACTGTGGGGAGTTTTCTTGTTGTACAGAGACACCAGAAGTTCTCAGGAAGGCTCTGTTTTGTACTAGAACTCAAGAGAGCCAACAAAAGAATGGGAACGAGGAATGCAGAGGCTGAGTATGAGAGGGGACTCCATGGGTAAGGCTGTAAGCACAATTCCATTCTTCTTCAACTGGCTACTTCTAGATTTGTGGACCTGTCCATTGAAGTCCCAGGGGTTTCTAATTCTAGAACACAATCCCAACACGCAGGAGTGCCCCAGCTAGAGCAGATGGGCTTTCCAAGCTTGGCCAACTGGCCACCTCCCTTTGGCCGTAATTAGACATCACCTGATTACCCCAACAGGCCCCAGGACTTGAGGCCACTTCAGGCCTCAACCTGGAGCCTGTGGTCAAAAATGTCCTTGGGTCACTATTAGAGGTTCTTGATGAACCTTTTAAAACATTTTTTTTTTAATTTATGTGTTTTACCATAATGTATCTCACACACACACATACACACACACACGTACGTTTTATAGCTGAAAACATTGGACAAGGCTATATCTACATTCAGCCCGTAACTTGGTTTGTTAAATTAAAACAGTGGCAAAAGCTGCCAGCCAACCACACTATTTGTAAAGCAAAGTGTTCACCACTTAAGCTGACCATTCATGTAGTTGTGGGCAGGGTTAAGACTCTCTTCTCTGGGTCCTGGAACATTCAGTCCCAGGAGCATGGGAGTTGGAGGCTTGCACAGAGGACTGACCAGGAGCTGCGCCCAGACTCCATGACCACGAGAACAGACACCAGGAGTCAATGTCACAGTTAAAATGCAGTCTCTCACCAAAAACCTACCTGAACTTACAGCACAATTAGAAGGATCTGGAGACTGAGGGCACTCTGTTGTTGTTAGGTGCCATTGAGTTGATTTTCGACCCCATGTGCCAGCGTAGAACTGCCCCATAGGGTTTTCTAGGCTGTACTCTTTACAGGAGCAGATTGCCAGGTCTTTCTCCCACAGAGCTTCTGTGTGGGTTCAAACCACCAACCTTTCACTTGGTGGCACTTAACCATTGTGTCACCAGGGCTCCCTGAGGGCACCCTAGTTGTCCTAAATGCGGTGTATTCACATATTTAGTGTGAATTCTCTGAATGGATTCTCAGTGTTAATAATAAAAGGAAAACTTTTTCGACTTTCGCTGTGTGCAGAATAAAGTGCAAAGGATTTGGGGTGACATTCCGCAAATGGCTGCACAACCTTAGTCCTGATTACTGCTCGTCTCTGACATCCTCACTAAGTACCTGCCCTTAGGAGGACAGGAACAGCCTCCAGCAATCCATTCATCAGGAGCACTTTTCCCAGCCACCTGCCCCACCTCCACCAGAAACACCTGGAAAGAGACCTCAGCTATTTGCTTATTTGGGTTTGTAAATCCCTGGAAGTAAACCTCATGCATTTTTAATCCACTATCTAGAGATACAAAATAAATCTGAGTAAAGTGATGTTGTCACATTTCTGGGTGCTTTGCATTCAAACAACTTTAGCAGCCTCATTGTGTTTTTATTACTTTGCATGTTTTGCTGCAAACTAAAACAGAGAGAAAAATTTGAACCCCTCACGACCAAAATCAACTATGCCAAACTTCAGGCTCCAGACAAGCCAATTTATAAATAAACATACTGTGTTTGCCAAATAAAGAGGAATATGCCAGGAAAAACGATGTGAACTGGTGAAGAAAGCACTGAGCTACGCAGGGAGTTGGCGTCAGAGACTGGGCTGTGACCCCATCCTGGCCCGAGCAGCTGTGTAATGGGGGCCAAGTCAACAAACTTCTCTGGGCCTATTCTAGTCTTGGAAACCCTAGTGGTATAGTGGTTAAGAGCTCCAGCTGCTAACCAGAAGGTCAGCAGTTCAAATCTACCATGTGCTCCTTGGAAACCCTATGGGGCAGTCCTACTCTTTCTTATGGGGTCACTGTTTGTAGTCCTGCCTCTGTAAAAGAAGAAGGTGGAACTCATTGGTCTGAGCTTAGCAAATAGCTTCACCTGTTTCTGTGTTTGTTTCTGTTTTTTTCAGTTCAGACAGCAGCTTAGGCCAAAGCATCCCTTTCTTCTTCCGCTGTCCAGATAGAGTGACGAACTCATTCTAGTTTTCCCAGGGCTGTCCTGATTCTGGAGCCCTGGTGGCGCAGTGGTTAAGAGCTCGACTGCTGAATCCACCAGCCGCTCCTTGGAAACCCTATGGGGCAGTTCTACTCTGTCCTATACAGTCACTATGAGTCGGGATCAACTTGACAACAACGAGTTGTAACAGGTCTTGGTTCTAGTACTGAAAATCCTGCATCCCAGGAATCCCTCGGTCCTGGGAAAACTGGAAGGATTGACCATCCTATCCTTGGAGCAGGCTTCCCCAGCCCCCACACCCTATGGCTGAAGAAATATAATGTTAATAATTTCAAGCACTTGTAAAGCACTTTAGAGTCTAAGACCTTGCCACTCAAAGTGTGGTCTGAGGATGGCAGCATCAACATCCCTTAGGGGCTGGTTGGAAGTATAGACTCTCAGCCTCATCCACATCAGACCTATTGAATCAGAATCTGCACTTTAGCAGCTGCCCAGGAAAGTCTGAGAAACACTGTCAGGGAAATAATTTTACCTACATTATTGCAGCCTGTTGGTGAGGCATTATTCCCCCGTTTCCCAGATGAGGAAACAGAGGCTCAAACAGCAGTTTATTTATTTATTCATTTGACCCATATTTATTAAGCACCTACTGTGTGTCAGGCACCATTAAGTGACCTGCCCAAGGCCACACAGCTAGTAAGTAGCCAAGATAATCCCCAAACCAAAGTCTTCAGATTCCTGTCTGAGACTGCTCCCTGTCCACCATAGCGTGGCGCCAGGACTGAGTGGCCACACTAATCTAGAAGCAGAATGTGGATTACAAGAATCCTCCAGGCCTGAAGAGATCCTCAAATAGATGCAAGTGATAGCATCAGACACTCACTCTTGGCTCAGGAAACTGTGAGTTTAACATCTATTTACTTATACAGTCCCAAGAGCATAAAAATGTCCTAATTTTTGCTGCCTCCTTCTCCCCCACTTCAGTGACACTCCCACAAGAAAATCTGGAAGCAACCTCTCTCTATAAAGTGTCACAGAACACAAAGGCGATGGCTCCCTTCTATTCATCTTTTTGAGAGTAGGACAATTGTTTACTTCATTTGCTGCAATGGGGCTGGAGAGAAGGGAGGTGAGAAGGGATGGGAGAATCCTTACTTGAACTGCTAAAACGAAAGAGAAATTCTTTTTGGGACAATTTTCTGATGTTCATAAAACATTTTTACATTTGGTCCCTGGAGATAGATAAATTATATCCATAGTTTTCCACAAAGCTAAAAGCACTGAAAAAGACACATCTGAATATAGGCCAATAAAATTTCATTACAAATTACCAAGGTCTGGGGTTAACCTTTCTTCCAGCTTCAGTCTTCCCTCTTCAAAGTTCTTATTGAGAAATTGAATGTAACCATCATGGGATTTGCTGGAGTGTCCAAAAGTTATAATAAAAAGACTCGCCATGTCCAGCTAAGCCGAGCAAAGTCTGAAAATCCTCAAGAAATAACAGACCCAGGTTCTCCTCCATTGACCTGCCTTCTAGTCCCCTTAATGTAGATTCCATTTTGAATTCAGACCAGATATCCTGCTTTCAACAAACCTCAGATATGGTGGGTTGGTTCGTTTGCCTTGACTCCCCTCTCCCAAAGAACAGCCATTCTTGAGCTTTCCCTTAAATAATCCCGAGTCCCTCCTTGAGGCCAAAAGGGTGGCCTGCCCCAGGACCAACTTCCTCCCCTTTCTTTCCTTCATCTCTCCAGAGCTGCTGACACCCCTCTGTTCCTTGGGGTTCTCCACCAAGCCTGCTGTGATCTGAGGCAAAATCTTCCCAGCTGCGCTCTTCCTTTTGACTCTAGAGACAAGTACTCAGCCCTCTTTCATTGTGAAGTAAGAACAAAAACTAGTAAAAATGGGGCAGTAGCAAAGCTTTTTTATAGCCAAGGGCCCTGATCTATTTACTTTTGTCCTCTAAGATGATGATGATAACAGTGTTGATGATGATGGCAGCTCACATTTACTTAGTGGTTACTATGTTCCAGGCACTATTTTAAGAGATTTTCCTGTATCATCACCTGTAGGGTACATGTTATTGTTATCTCTACCTCACAGAGGACGCCAATGAGGCACAGAGGACTAGAGTATTTGCTTGAGGTCACCAGGTAGATCCCTCAGGCAATGTGATTGTAACTAGAAGTCAGTTGTCCTTTGGCCCTCAGCTTTGGTTCCTAAGGTTCTTGCCCACTATCCTACCTTCAATACCTTTGACCCTCCCTCTATCAAAGGCCCCGTGGGCCCTCTCCTCCACAGAAGCCTTGCTTCCCAGGCAGGAAGTAGATTTGAGTGGGAAGAGGCACCATTGCCTCAGCTTCAAGTGGAAGTTTTTAATTTCTTAGGCCCACAGACAAGGTGAACCATGTTCATTAAGCATTAGCCCCGCCAGGAATGAACCCTCTCAGGGTGCACCTCCCATGCTTTGGGCCACACATCTGAGAGACTATAACCTGTTGTTTTCCAGCGTATAAGAGACTTGGAATGGCTGTCTTGTCCAATCCCCCAATCCCTTAGTTTTACAGAGGGATGAGACCCTGTGAAGGCCAAGACTACACAGAATTAGAGCCCAGGCTGCTGGTTCTTGGAGCTCGTATGTGTGGTGGTTTAGTGCGTGGACTCTGATGCCACAAGGCCTGAGTTGAATCCTGATGATACCACACACTACCTCTGTGACCTTCCGGGAGTTACTTAATATCCCTGTCTCCTTTCAGCCTCAGTTAAATGGGGGTGATGAAAACAATAGCATCTGCCTCATCAGGCTTTTGTGAGGATTAAGCATTCCGCAGTGTTTGGAACAGAGCATAGCAATCAGTAAGTAGTCCAAAAGGCTCGGCTTCTTCTTAACTTTTGAATTACTGAATACAACACGGCCTCTTGTCCAGGGCAGTGAATTATCTGACACTTCCTGCTGTCTTTACGTTTAGGCAGTCACTTCAACCAGAAGAAGGTGCTCTGCTGGGCTGGAAGCATCCCACTGATCACAGGATGAGGACAGATACCCACCTATACCCCGCGACTGGGCAGCTGTCACTACTCGGAAGAAGAAAGGCACTTAAATGTCTAGTCACCATTCAGCCTTAGCTTTCTGTATTTATTTTCTAAACACTTGCTCATTCTTAAGTTCTTGGAAAAAAAAAATGGATATGAGAAAAGGATATTGCAGAATTCATCTTGCAGAACTCAAACCCTGGAAAGTCTCCTAAGTGATTAATTTTGAAGGAGAGTGTATTAATTTCCTACTGTGACAAAGTACCACAAGTTGAGTGGCTTAAAACAACAGAAATTTATTTTCTCACAGTTCTGGAGGCCAGAAGTCAAAAATTAAGGTGCCAGCAAGGCACAATCCCTCCAAAGACTCTAGGGGAGAATCTTTCTTTGCCTCTCCAGCTTCTGATAGCTCCTGGTGGTCCTAGGCTTGTACATGCATCACCTGAGTCTCTCCCTCCATCTCCACATTGTCTTTTCCTCTGTGTGTCTCGCTCTGTCCTCACTTCTTATAAAGACCAATCACTGGATTTAGAGTTCACCCTAATCCAGAATGATCTCATCTCGAACCTTAACTAATTATATCTGCAAAGACCCTATTCCAAGTAAGGCCGTAGTCTGAGGTTCCAGGTGGATATGAATTTTGGGAGGACACTATTCAACCACTAGAGAGGGGGTCTGTACTCAAGGCTGACTGCTTTGTCAATAGACCAGATAAGGCCCTGGGTTTACTTTTCTATTTTCTTTTAAACCTAAATTACATTAAGTGTCACAATTACTTTTTAAGACCAGGTTAAACTGATAAAGCACCTACAATCAGGCCTGGCACAACATAGACACTCAGTGCACATTTGTAGGAATAATGAACGTAGAACAAGAAGCATGCAGCTTAACCCAACCAGAAACTCTTCCTTCCTTCACCTGAAATCCCTCTCATGGATATTTTGATGGAAAGGAAAAAGGCCTTCATGTTTTTTCAAAGGCACGTAAGGCCAAGACAAGCCCAGATGTGGCCTTCTTGCAGGCTCATAAATGCAGAAGGCAGCAGACTCACACGCCCACAGGGAGGCGAGATAAGGTCTCCACGCCTGGCTGAAGAGGGAATTTCTAATCCCTCGGCCTGTGGAATAATCAGAAAACCCGAATTTTAAATCTCCATGATCTCCCCTTGCCTGCTTTCTCTCCTTCGCCAGAGGAGAAGGTTGTCATCCCCTGTGGCCCATAGAACCGGGACAACAGAACATTGGCCACAGAAATATTTACCGCCCACAGAGGCCCCAGAGCCGGCCCTGCCCACTTTCCAGTTGTTTGGCAAAAAAGCCCAAATTAACTCTCAGTCTTCAGCACCCAACTATATGACTCATAGGCAGCCACACTGCACAAAGGAAGGACACAAAATGAGGAAATGCAGAGCAAAGTGCCAGAGGCACTGTGAGTGTTTCTGGAACAAATCCCTCCCTGGCCCAGGTTCCCTAATCCAGATTCTCAGTTTCTGGGGAAAATCACTTTTGTGAAATAAACACCCGATAGCAAAGTGGGAGGCGTGGATCATCGCCCGGGGTGGATTAGAATCAAGTGCCAAAGGCTATAATGGAATTTCTCCTTTCCTTTGTTCATGATGATTGACCAAAAAAGCCCTTTTGAGGCCATGACTCACCTTCAAGACCTCAGAGAAGCAGAAAACCCCAACAGGGTCTCCTCCAAGGTTTTTCCCAGTTCTTCTACTAGTGTCTGAGGGTTAAAGAAACAGCCAGCACGGGTTTCTGTGACTTCCATCTTAGTTTCTTCTTTTCAGGCAACTGTGTGGATTTGACAACTAGCAATTACAAGAACCTAGATGAGTGCACCAGTGTATTTCCTACAGTCTAGTAAAACAAAGCTCCTCATCCATTTGGCATATGCGGGGCTCTCACCCCACCTCCACCCCCACTAATAATAAAAGGATCCCTTGTATAAGGTTTTACAGCTTTCAAAACACTTTCATACATTCAAGTCTTAAAGGAAAGGCACGCAGAGCTTATGCATATGTGGGGCCATTACTGTCCCTTCGAGCCTAAGCCCCAAGCACATTAAGTGATGTGCCCAACACCATCTAGCTAGCTAGCTGCAGAGCCAGGGCTTGAACCCTGGCCTGTGATGACTCCAAGTTCATGCTCTTACCCCATGAGAACCCACAGAGGTAAAGAAGTTTTGGAGGGCCTAAGAGCCAGACACCCACCCATTTCAGGTCTTCTCTCTGTAATACCCTGGAAGGCGGCCAGCTAGCATCTGCTTGAACACCTCCAGTAATGAGGAGTTCATTATCTTCCTAGATAGCACGCCCCATTGCTGGCCACCTGGTTGTTTAGAAAGTTCCTTCATCAAATGAGCAGCAATCTGCCCATCCTACATTCTGCCCTTGAGTTCTGGATCCTCACAGAGGAGGTGGCCCCCTTAGGCTGGGCGGGAAGGACAGGCTGGCTTGCACTGGCCTCTAAGGAGGGGCTCCAGGTGCAAGTCCAGCCTGGCATAGGTTTCACACTGCTCCATGAGGAAGGGAGCCCCAATCCACCCTACAATCCACTCCTCCCACCTCCACGGCCCAGCAATTCCTGCAGACTGACCTAGGTAAACCTTGCCTGACTGCTGTGCGCTGCTTCGATGAGGAGGCTTTGTGGCCTCAGCTGCAGCAAAGGCCTGGATTTCCATTCATGGTAAGGCCTCCCACTGCCTGAAAGGATAATTATCTGCCTGCTGCGCTGACAGGTTCCCATCTGGTGAAGGCTGAACACGGTGTCTTTAGAAAAGACACCAGAAAAGGCAAGCTCCTGGCCCGACATTGACAGATCCCCTCAGCTACTCTAAGAAAAAAAAATTGCTAAGGGGGAGGGTAGAAGGGGGGTGGGAGAAGCCATACAAGGAGAAGAAGAGGAAGAATCTGGGATGCTAATGAATTCCTTGTGATCTCACTCTCTCTTATTCCTGCACATGCTCCTCAGCAAAAATTGGTGGGGCAGCCTTGCCAGCTGGAGCCTGAAAATGTGCCCAGGTTGACAGAGCCTGAGGCCCAGGATGGCCTGTGAGATGCTGGCTGCCTGCTAATGAAAAAACAGCTGCCGTTAGGTCAACCCCAACTCATGGCAACCCCACGTGGGTCATAGTAGAACTGTGCTCCATAGGGTTTTCGATGGCTGACTTTTCAGAGGTAGATCACCAGACCTTTCTTCTGAGGCACCTGTGGGTGGACTTGAACCTCCAACCTTTCAGTTAGCAGCCGAGGGTGTTAACCATTTGCAGTATAATGGATGTGGGAAAACCTAGGGCGGAAAACAAAGAGGAGGGAGCCACAAATAGGAGCACCCCTTAACATTGTATTTCAGGGGTCTGCTTTCCTGGTCTGCTCCCTCATCTCCCACCTCTGAAGCCCCCTTGCAGTGACAGCAGAGCTGTAGACTCAGTGACATTTACAGCCAAGAGAAATGGCATCACCAAACCCCACCATTGCCCCTTCCCTCCTCTCACTACCACTTCTAACATCAAAAAATAAAAGAAATGCCCTCCAGGAGCTTTAGAAAAGGGTCTGTAGTCTATAATTTGAGTCCCCAGTTCCATTTCATCTACTGAAGCTCTGGCAGGCCCTGAACAGTCAAGACTGGCAGTAACCACAATTGCACGTTGATCTTAAGAGCTGGTATAACTGGTATGGTTAGGCTCGAGGAAACCTACAGCAGCATTACTGAATGCCAACCATGTTCCAGGCTTTGCCCTAAGTGCTTTATATACTTGCAGAAAATTTGTGAGCCAGGAATTATTCTTATTAACATTTTACGAATGCAGAAATTGGGCTCAGAAAAATTAAATGACAAGTCATGCAACCAAACAATAGCAGAGAGGGGATTTGAACCTGGGTCTGTCCTGCTCTAAAATGTGTGCTTTAAAAACAAAACAAAACTTTTTATTCTGAAAAATGTCTAACATACACAAAAGTAGAGGGACTAGTACCACGAGCCACTATGCACCCGTCACCGAGTTACAATAACCATCAACACAAGACCACTCTTGTTTCATCCTTACCTACACTCATTTTCCATCATCGGGTATTTTGAAGCAAATATTAGACATCATGTCATTTCACCCATAAATAGTTTCACACATATCTCTAAAAGAGAAGGATTCTTAAAATCTATGCTCTAACTCCCTCAAAATACTGAGTCTGGGTGAGAGACTACCAAGAAAACGCCCTTGTTTTCCTTTAAACAGAAAAATTGCAAGACTTCCATCACCCCCAGAGGAGAATAAAGCATTTCCCCAGTGGCCTGTGGAGTTTTAGCATAATGTAGGCAGGACATAGTCATTGTCTGCCAAGCCCAAGAATGCCCACCTGGCAGCCCATCATCATGAGGATTTGCCCACCGTGTCATGTGGAACAATCTGTTTCTGCATGTGGATCCTATCACTTCACAGAGACAACCTGTTTGAAATATCATTAACCAGTTCTTTCCAGACAAAGTATTTCAGAACTAGTTACCTTGTTTGCTGAGCTAGGGGATCCCATATATGTCAGGAACTTAATACTTGATTTTTGTGGTTCGAATTTCCATTTGGTTAGGAATCCCATCCAGCACTGGTGTATCATGAAAGGGACTGTGTTCAGGGCTGAATCGATCAAATCAGCATTTCTTAAGAATTTGTGCGTGTGTATGTGTGAGGTACCCTGGGAGGGTACCAAGAATATGATCTGGTTCCTGCCCTCAAAGAGCTTACACTGCCGTGAAAGACTATATTCAAGTCCACAAACACTTACTGAACTTCTCCTTTGCTGCAGGGCTTGCGGTCCCTGTCCCAAGGAGCCTGGGAGCCTAGTAGGGTGGCTAAGACAAAGCACACAAATAAGCAGACCTACAAGGCAGAAAGAACATACCAACTGTCACAGCCAATGTAAAAATAACATGCCATGGGAGTTGAAAGCAGTAGTGGTAAAGTGTGACCGGGGGAAGTGGCATGTGAGGAGTAAAAAGTTTCCCAGCATCTGTGCGGCGTGCTCTGCATGGCCATGTATAGTAGACTGCAGGACCACACTGGGTTCTCCTCACAGCTTCTCCTCACCAATGGCCCTTAGCCAGTGTGGCTGGCTTTGGTTCTGTTTGCTTTCTTCTCTGGTGAGTCCTACATGTCCTTTGACTGCTCTGGGTGGTCTGCCCCTTACCTAGGACCCTTGTTGCTGGTGGTGATGGCTCTCAGTGTTTGCTGGTTCACCCTGGAAAGCTGTGTGATCCTGCAGCTCTCTGCGTCTCCAGTAGATGAGTTTGCTCATTGAATCATTGTTTTCCTGCGTGCAGTGAGGATAACGGGGGTTTGAAGCACTGCTGGAGGGAAGAGTCACTACCTGCCAGAGTCGAGGCTGAAAACATGGTTAGGATATTTACAGGCAGAGGTGATGCAGGAGAGAATGATAAGAAGAAGGGCACAGAGGCAGGAACAGAGCATTTTCAGAGAACTGCAAGTAGAAGATGGGCTGTGGTGGAGAAATGGAGTTGCATATGGAGAAGCAGGCTGGGAATTTTGTGAAAATCTGTAAAAACATACTGATGACTTAGGCAATGAAGAACTAAGGAAGGGGCCTGACAAGACTGTCATTGTACTTTCGGAATCTTAACCTGGCACAGCAAGTAGCATGGATTGGAATGGAGAAAGAAACAGAGACCGGGAGACCAGCCAGAAGGCCCTAAGTGCACATTCTATTGTAATTGTCTGCTTACTTATCTGTGGCCCCCACCAGAAGTGAGCCTCTTGGAATAAGCCCCTAGTGGCTTTAAATTTCTTGGGGAATGGGCCCTGTACTGCATTAATTTTTTATTCTCCAGTGTTTGGCACATAGGACTCAAACAACAATAGACACAAACATACCAACAATCATGAAGACGGCTCAGGACCGGGCAACATTTCGTTCTGTTACAGAAAAGGTCATAATGAGTTGGAGCTGACTCAATGGTGACTAACAAGTACATAGTTGGTGCTCAATATTTGTTGAGAGGAAGGGAAGGAGAGAGGGAGGAAGGAAGGAAAAAAGGAAAGGTGGGAAGGAGGAAGTGGTAGAGGGAAGAAGGAAGGAAGGTAGCCAACCAAACCTGTGAGGGGCTCTGGAGATGGTTTAAGGAAAGGTAAAGAAGGCCTTTCTGTGGTAGTGGAGGTGGTGGAAATGGCAAGCTGGGGAGTCCCAGATATTTCAGTATAGGACTTGGCAAGTGACTGGATGTGGGAGGAAGGCAAGAGCAAGGAATCTAGGATGACGAGAAAAATGATAGGACCATTAATAGAAATAAGACAAGCAGGAGGGGAATCAGACTGGTGGGGAAAGGCAGTAAGAGGATGACTTTCATTCTGGACATTCTGAGTTCAAGGTATCAGCACAGCAACCAAAAGCTGGCACTAAAGCTCGAGAGGGCGTTGGAGCTAACCATACAAACTGCAAAGGCATTTGCCAAGAGGTTCTAGTGGCAGTGGTGGGAGTGAGTGAGATCACCAAACAGAGAAGAGAGAAACAAGAGGCCCAAGGGCAGAGCCTTGAGGAATGTCAACACTTATGGGAAGAGGGCAAGCAACTGTTGGAGAGAGCAAAGGAAAATCAGGAAAGTGCAGGATCACCACAGCCAAGGAGGAGCGTTTCAGGAAGGGTGGTTGTCAGCGGGGCCAGATGCTTCAGAGGTCAAGTGAGACAAAACCTGGAGAAAAGCTTGCTGAGTTTGTCAATAGGAGGTCAAAATAGTCCTCAAAGGGTGCAAAGACTGGGTGGGAGCAGTGAGGCCGGGATCCAGACTGTGCCAGTTAAGAAACGAGTGGGTGGTGAGAGCTGGAGGCAGCCAGCTAAAACACTCTTGGAGGGCTTTGGCAGAGATGAGAAGAATAAAGGAAGGATCATGGCTTGAGGGGGAGATGGGGCTGGAGAAAGACATGTTTTTAGAATGGGTGAGATGGAAACAATTTGTAAGTAGAAGGGGAAGAAAGCAATGAAGAGGAAGATAGAAGAGAAAGGAGAGAGAGGGCATTTGGTGGGGCGGAGCAAGGTCCTGGAGATGGAGGAGCAAATCAAGAAAGCACAGTTTTTAAAAAGCCTACAGATCAAAGCAATACATAAATCATGACAATAATAAATGCTTACATTTGAAGAAAGAAGCCCTGGTGTTGCAATGGCTGCTAACCAAAAGGTTGGCAGTTTGAACCCAGCCTGTGGCTCCATGGAAGAAAGACTTGGGGATCTGCTCCCGTAAAGATAACAGCCTAGAAAACCCTATGGGGTAGTTCTACTCTGGCACATGAGGTCACTATGAGTCAAAACTAACTCGACAACACCTAACAACATTTGAAGAGCAGTTGAATTGCAATCTACAAAACATTTTTCTAGGCTTGATCTCATTTAATCCTTGTGACAGGCATATTATTATCTCTACTAAACACAAGGAAGTTAAATGACTTACTCAGGATCATACAGGTAATAAATAGAATATGGGGTTAAAGAATCCATCAACAGACATTTATTGATTAAATGCCTGCTATGCTAGCACTGTGTTATATGCCAAGCATCCCAAAGAGAACAGGATGTGGCCCCTGCCCTCAAGAGGCTCACAACCCAGTGGACTGAGCTGCGCTCTACTGACAAATGTGCTCCAAGACATAAATGTGCTCAGAGGAAGACAATTCAGACTGAGGAAGGGAAGGGAGTAGGAGTCAAGGGAGGCTTTCAAGGGGAGGTAATGTTTGAGCAGAGTCTGGAAGGACTAACACGAATGAGCAGGCTGAGAAGTGGGTGACAAGAGGAAAGGCATTCCCAGTAAAGGAGATCGGTGTACGAAAGCCTAGGGATTTGGTGGGTCTGTAAACAATTCACTGCTGGAGCACAGGGTAGGTGTGGCACAGGAGCAGGAGAAAATGTGCCAAGATAGGCTGGGGGTGGAGGGGAGTGTGGCATACTACTCTGCAGAATTCCAATTGTGTCCTTAAGGTGACAGAGCACCAGTGAAGGGGTTTTTAGCAAGGAAAGTTATAATCAATTTTGCATTCTAGAACAATCATTATGGAGGACCCTTGGAGGCTGTGTGGAGAATGGATTAGAGGAGGATGTTATGGGAAACAGGGAGACTAGTTAACGTGCAAATGCATTAGCTCTGGCAAGAAAGGATGAGGGCTTGGACCAGGGCAGTGGCATTTGTAATGGAACAGAGAATGAATATATATATTTATATATAAATATACATATTTAAAGAATTGGCCAGCCTTAGAGGAAGAAGGAGATAAGTAGCTAGAAGAGTCGAGGATGATTCCCAGGTTTCTGGTTTGAAAAGAAGCAGGAAGAGAAGCAGATATTGGTGGTGGAAGGGAGTTGGGTAGAGAAATGAATTCAGGACATGTTGCCTTAAGGAGACTGTGGGACATCCAGGTGGAGGTGCCCAGTAGACAGCTGGATATAGGGGTCTGGAGCTCATAGGCAAGGCTGACCTGGAGATATATCTTTGTGAATCACCAACATAATGTAATGTTGGAGCCACTGGTGGGGGCGGGGGTGAGTATTTGGAGGGAGAAGAGAAAAAGGTCTCTCAGACAGCCTTGAGAAGAATTGGCATTTAAGGAGTAGGTGGAGAAGAGAACTGGGAAGGAGGTGAGGAGAGGCCAGAAAGGTAGGAGAGAAAATGATGTCCCAGAAGACAATGAGGTGGTCATCTGTGAGGATGCCCCTGTATGAACATAAGAGCAGAAGAATGCCATCTTTGATTGCTTTCACATGAGAGGGGAGATAGCATCCTCCAAAATGATCAGAGAAGGTTTTTGGAGAGAGAAGAGAAGGAAAAAAAAGGCCCTTTCAAGCTGAGAAATGGAAGAGGAGGGTGTTGAGTTCCTCTCCTCTCCCTCTTTGTCATGTTTTCTTAACTCTTGCTGCAATAATCAGTGCATTCGTAGACAATAAAACATAGTATTTAATGAAATGTGGAGAATCAGATGTTACAAATGTTTCTATTACGTGCTTCAAAACCAGACATGCTGAAAATGGAGACCATCCAACGTGATCATTCTGTCCTTAAAAATGTTCCTTTGATAAACATTAAACTGTTCTGTTTACCAGAAATGTTAATGAGGAAAATAAACAACAGGGCTATTAAGGAGTACTTTAAAATTGAAGTTTCAACTATTAGACAAAACAAGAGAAAATAGGGGGAAAAAATCCAAAATTGCATGAACATTGCAGACCTCAGCTTCCCTTGAAATCTTTTCCTCTACCTAACGTTACATAATTTTTCATCATCCAAAGATATCAGTTTCACATGTTAAAATGCAGTGCGTATGTGTCATACATAAATGATAGGGTATTGAGAGGAGAGAATAAGTAACTTAAGGAGATGTAAGAAGGTTTGGCAACCAAGGCACATACAAACCTGAAATTTTTCTAGAGAAATGTTAATACTATCAGAAAGTAAGTGATGCAGACTTCCATTTCAGGTAGTACAATGCACCCAAGCACCCTGCTGACCCTCCTGCTAAAAACAAATGTCTTCTTTTAAATACATCATTAAAAGTAAGAACTATTCAGCCCAAACCAAGTGACAGCAGGAACCCACAGAGATAAATGGAGCAATCCACAAAACAGTTAGCCTTCAGTTTTCAAGACTTTAAGGAAATCCAGGGTCTGCCCAAGGTGAAGATTCTAACTGATACCCTCTGTCTTAGGCTGGGTTCTCTACAGAAACAAAACTATTGAAGCATATATAGAGAGAAAGAGACAGAGAGAGAGATAGAGATTTATCTCAAGGAAA
Source organism: Trichechus manatus latirostris (assembly GCF_000243295.1). NCBI lineage: Eukaryota > Metazoa > Chordata > Mammalia > Sirenia > Trichechidae > Trichechus > Trichechus manatus. The sequence goes on along the minus strand of NW_004443990.1, from coordinate 15,606,056 downwards.
CGGCCCACACGATTGCGGAGGCTGGCAAGTCCCAAAGTCTAGGAGTCAGGCATCAGCTAGCGGCTTCTCCTGACTCACATGGTTGCAGGGGCTGACGAATCTAGAATCAGCAGGTCAGACGACAAGCTGCTGGCTCAAGTCCCGAGAACCGGAAGTCAGATGATGATGAGCTGGAAACAGGATCCAGAGCAAGCAAGTTTTGCCAGAACATCCATATATATTGGATGCAGGCCACACCCCTGAGGAAACTCTCCTTACAACTGATTGGCTGATCACATCAGATCACATCATGAAGGATGACTACATCATTACATAACTGTCAATTTACGTCATTACATAACTGCTAAGCCACTGAGAATTACGGCCTAGCCAAGATGACACACAACCTTAACCATCACATCCTCCCGCACTGGTGAGACCCTAGAGGCTACACTCTCACTGTTAGGCTAAGCTAGAAATAAATCTAGTAGAAGGCTTACAACCAAAATGGCTTGTCTTGAATCTTGGTAACACATGAAAGTGAAAAGAAAACAACAAACAAAAAAAACCTTCTGAAATGTTGTAACCAAAAGCTGGCCCTAACACAAGTGTACAGCCTAGATCCATATTATTTGGATGCTCTGAAAAGTCTCCAGCCGAGAATTTAATATAAAGTGGTCCTAAGTGCCTGAAGTTCCTGGAAGAAGCAAATGCAAATCCTCTTTAGAGGAGCCCATCTTCATCTCACGCAACAAAAAATTCCCACAGATGAAGTTTTTTTTGTTTTTTCAGGGAATTAATTACTTTATTTTAATGTCTTGTACAGCACTGGTCTTTTTAAAAATTATTATTTATTGTGGTGAAAATATACACACCAAAACATTCACCAGCACAAAAACTTCCATATTTACAATTCAATGACATTGATTACATTTATCATGTTGTACCACCATTATTATTGCTATCTTTTCCCAAAATATTCCATTATTATCATAAACTCAATGCCCCCTCTCATGGACTGAATTGTGTCCCCCCAAAATAATATGTATCAACTTGGTTAGGCCATGATTCCCAGTATTGTGCAGTTGTTCTCCATTTTGTGATTGTAATTTTATGTTAAAGAGGATTAGGGTGGGATTGTAACACCCTTACTAAGGGCACATTCCTGATCCATTATGAAGGGAGTTTCCCTGTGGTGTGGCCTGCACCAACTTTTATCTTACAAGAGATAAAAGGAAAGGGAAGTGAGTAGAGTTGGGGAACCTCATACCAAGAAACTAGTGCTGGGAGCAGAGTGCATCCTTTGGACCAGAGGTTCCTGTGCAGAGAAGCTCCTAGTCCAGGGGAAGATTGATGAGAAGGACCTTCCCCCAGAGCCGACAGAGAGAGAAAGCCTTCCCCTGGAGCTGATGCCCTGAATTTGGACTTCTAGCTTAGTAGACTGTGAGAAAATAAATTTCTCTTTGTTAAAGCCATCCACCTGTGGTATTTCTGTTAGCACTAGATGACTAAGATACACCCCAAACAAAAAGTCTCCTTTCCCCCCTCCTTACCACCCCTGGTCACCGTTAATAATCTTTGGTTTCTATATATTGGCTTATGTCACATAAATGAGATCATACAGTATTTGTCCTTTTGCAATTGACTTATTTCACTCAGCATGTTTTCAAGGTTCATCCATGTTGTGGCATGCATCAGAACTTCATTTCTCTTTACAATTGCATAATATTCCATTGTACGTATATACTACATTTTGTTTATCCATTCATCTGTTGATGGACATCTCGGTTGTTTCCACCTTTTGACTATTGTGAAAAGTGCTGCAATGAACATTTGGTGTACAGGTTCCCAGAGATAAAATTTTAAGAAATATAACCTAATAGTCAAAACTCACAAAAACCGAAGAAACAAGGCACTATGAGCAAGAAAGCAGAAATAACAGACAGCAAAATCAGATCTACAAAGACTTTAGATGTAGGGAGTTATTTGAAACACAATATAAAATAAGTCTATTAGAGCATTTAAAGAAATAAAACAAGGAATGAATAATATGAATAATTAATAATAGACTACAGAAATGATCAAGCAGTTTTTAAAAAAAATAAAACTCTGGATATGAAAAATGTAATAATTAAAATTTATAACTCAGTGAACACATTTAACAGCAGATTACATACAACTGAAGAGATAATTAGCGAACTAGAACATAGATCTGAAGGAATTATTCAGGCTACAGCACCGTGAAACAAAGAAATGGAAAATGAAAGAACACTCAGATTCAAGAATCCAAATGAATTCTCAATAGAAATAAAAAGAAAATCCATATTTCAACACATCATAATATAATTGCAGCAAACCAAAGAAAAAGACGAGACCTTAAAAGCAGAAAGAAAAGTCAGATAACTTCAAAGACACAACAATTAGACTCACAGCTAATTTCTCAAGACCAACAATAGAAGCAAGAAGACAAGGGACTAATATCTTCCATGTGCTAAGAGAAAATTACTGTCAGCCTAGAGTTCTCTACACTGAAAATATCTGTAAAGAACAAAGGTAAAGAGAAGGAATCTCAAACAAAAACTGAGAGCGTGTGCTATAAAAGATCCTCAGCAAAGGAAATTCCAAAGGATGTACTTCAGGCAGAAGGAAAGTCATCTCAAATGGAAGAAATAAAATAAAGGAAGGGATGAATAGCAATGAAAGTAGTAAAATAATAAATTAAATGTTGACTATATATTTTATCTAATCTAATACTGACTATATAAAACTATAATAATGTCTCATGGCATTACAAAATAACAAGATGGAACCAAAATATATAACCCAATAACATATAAGTCAGAAGGGGTTATTGGAATTAAAATGTTGGTAAGGTTCTTACAGTGTTTAGGAGAAGGTAAAAGAATAATCATTTACTTTGGACTTTGATAAGTTAATTATGCATGATAAATCTGTAGGTCAACCAGTAAAAGAATAGGAATAGAATATTTAGCTTCCAAACTAGTAGAGGTGGAAAAATAAGGACATAGAACATAATCAAAAAAGAAGGTAAGAGAAAGAGAAAAAGAGACATTAAAAGGGATAATCAAATAACAATAACAAAAAATAACATACGAGAAAGTGTAATGGAATAAATGTTTCAGTTAAAAGATTGTCAGACTAGAGGAAAATAAAAAAATCCAGCTCTATAGAGTTTATAAGAAACACATCTAGATCATAAGGATACAGAAAAGTTGAAATTAAAAGAATGAAAAAAGACACGACAAGCAAATACTAAGTAAAAGAAAGCTGATATATCTATACTGGTATCAGACAAAATGGACTTCAGGGGAAAAAACATTATTATATATGAAAAACTGATATTTATTTTTATTGTACTTTAGATGAAGGTTTACAGAACAAATAGTTTCTCATTAAACAGTTAATACACATATTGTTTTATGACATTGCTTAACAACCCCATGACATGTCAACACTGCCCCTTCTCAACCTTGGGTTCCCTATTACCAGCTTTCCTGTCCCCTCTTGCCTTCTAGTCTTTGTCCCTGGACTGTTGTGCCCCATTAGTCTCATTTTGTTTATGGGACTGTCTAATCGTTGGCTGAATGGTGAACCTTGGGAGTGACTTCACTACTGAGCTAAAAGGGTGTCTGGGGGGCCATACTCTCAGGGTTTCTCCAGTCTTTGTCAGGCCAGTAAGTCTGGTCTTTTTTTGTGAGTTAGAATTTTGTTCTACATTTTTTCCAGCTCCGTCCGGGACCCTCTGTTGTGATCCCGGTCAGAGCAGTCAGTGGTGGGAGCCGGGCACCATCTAGTTGTACTGGACTCAGTCTGGTGGAGGCTGTGGTACTTGTGGTTCATTAGTCCTTTGGACTAATCTTTCCCTTGTATCTTGCTTTCTTCATTCTCCGTTGCTCTGGAAGGAGTGAGACCAGTAGAGTATCTTAGAAGGCCACTCACAGGCTTTTAAGAACCCAGACGCTACTCACCAAGGTAGAATGTAGAACATTTTCTTTAAAAACTGTGTTATGCCAATTGAGCTAGATGTTCCCCTAGACCATAGTCTCCACAGCCCCCTGCCCAGCAATTCAGTCCCTTAGGGAGTTTGGACTTGTCTATGGAGCTTCCATGACCTTTCCTTGAACAAGTTGTGCTGGCTTCCCCAGTATTGTGTACTGTCTTACCCTTCAACAAAGTTACCATTTATCTATTGTCTATTAAAAAAAAAAAACTGATATTTTTAATGATTAAAAACATACTGCAAAAAATTACAGAATTAAAAGGGGAGACTGGAAATCCAATGTCTTAAGCCAGGTTCTCTAGAGAAGCAAAACCAGTGAAGTGTATATATGGAGAGATTTATCTCAAGGAAATGGCTGATGCAGTTGTAGAGCTGGCAAGTCCCAAGTCCGTGGGTCAGGTATCAGGCTGGAGGCTTCTCCTGACTCACATAGCTGCAGGGGCTGATGAACCCAAGATTGGCAAGTCTGACAGCAGGCTGCTGGCTCACAAGCTTCGGAGGCTGATGAATCCAAGATTAGCAGATAAGATGGCAGGCTGCTGGCTCACAGGCTGTAGAGGCCAACAAATCCCAAGATCAGCAGGCAATATGGCAGGCTGCTGACTCAAGTCCCAAGAACCAGAGGTCAGATGATGATGAGCCAGATGCAGGAGCCAGAGCAAGTGTGTGAGCTTTGCCAGAACATCCATGTATGTATTGGATGCAGGCCACACCCCCAAGGAAACTCCCCTTACAACTGATTGGCTGATCTCATCAGATCACATCACGGAAGATGACTACATCATTACATTACTGCCAAACTACATCATTACATAACCGCCAAACTACAGAGAATCATGGCCCAGCCAAATTGACACACTGAGAATCATGGCCCAGACAAGCTGACACACAACTTTAACCATCACATCCATCTTTATAATAGGAGATAGTAACACCTCTCTCAGTGATCAATAAACTAAACAGGCAAAAAAAAAAAAATCAGTATTTATGAAATTTGAACAGCTCAATTAATCTAATGGGTACATATAGAACAATGCCAAACTAACCTTCCAAAACTTTACAAGGACAGCATTAGGAAGAAAAATATGTGCCAAGCTCACTCATAAACATAGATGCAAATATCATAAGTGAAGTATTAGCAAGCTGAATTCAGCAATATTCAAAATGGGTAATATATTATTACCAAGTTGGATTTATCCCAGGAATGCCTTGTGGATTTAATATTAAAATATCAATTAATTGTTAATTTTCTTAGGTATGATAATATGTTTTTGTAGAATATCCTTATTTTTAGGAACTGTATGTTGAAGTATTTTATATGTGTCATGGTATCTGCAGCTTACCTTCAAATGGCTTACAAGATACAAGATAGAGATAGATAAGGCAAAAATGGTAAAATGTTAGTAATTGCTGTACCTAAGTGGTAGGTATGTGGGTGCTCACTGTACTATTCTTTCAACTTTTATGTATGTTTAAAATTTTTCATAATGATGGAGTAAAGAAATTCGTAGAATCAAATGAGAATGAAAACACATCCTACCAGAACCTTTGGGATACAGCAAAAGCAGTGCTCAGAGGTCAGTTTATAGCAATAAATGCACACATCCAAAAAGAAGAAAGGGCTATAAT